>NW_026858998.1:0-32747 GCF_026571515.1 Ruditapes philippinarum
TTTTAAAAACTTCCAGAAATAAGCATCTAACATGCTTGTAAACCGTTATTTAAATTTATAAAACAACAACTCATGTTTGCTTTTCCTAAAGAAGAACAAATTTATTCATTTCTGAGGCATAATGTGTCTTTAACTTTAAGGCAAACAAGACTTTTTATACTTGTACGTTTAAAGAAAAAAACTGAACGTAATAAGCCTTAGTCGTCAGCATAAAACCTAATAAGATTACAGAGACAAGCTATTTATTTTATTTTATTATTATTATCATCATCATCATCATCATCATTATTATTATGTTGTTGTTGTTGTATTTTCAAATCCATAAAGCTTTGAACGGAGTATTCCGAAATTCAAATCTGGGAAAATGCAATACAAACATCCAGTAGGTAACAAGAAACTGCTTGTTAACTTACTAAACAAATTAAATATAAACAGTTCATATGATGGGTCATAGTCAGTGTCCTTAAATGACCAGTGTATATCCCGAGTTCACCGAGTCCGCATTTTTATCGTAAAAGGTTAGACAAGTACTAAGTAGTAAATGTTCAATCTAATATATAAACACACTAATTTTATAAAAATTGTCAAAGATAAGTATTTAATACACTTTTCGTACATATAAATGTCATGTTCATATTCACCTGTATGTTAGTAACGTGTTAGTACAGCGAGATATATCGAGATTTTTACGGGCTTTGCTCTTTACGCTCGTAAAATGATAGTAAAATAAAAAGTACTCCTTAATCATGGAAGTCGTCACCGGATACCCATATAAAACATTTACCTCGATATGAAATCGATTGAAATTATATCAGTGCTACATTTATTGCAAGGGATATTAAATATATTAGTTTTTTGTGCTATATATGTTTTTATTATGAAAGAGGCTTACTACATCTTACGAAGATTTTACGATTTTTTTTCTTTTTATACGTTTTATTAACGTGAAATCTTAATTTTGAAAAGTCATCGTAATTATACAAAATCTACTTACTGGCATACTTGTTAAATGCTAAACTAGAGCATATATTTGCAAGTCTTCGGTGCTAGAATTCGAATTAACCAGACCTTCAACTATATTTAATTTATTATACAATCAGATGCTTAAGTTAAGTTTGAATTTAATTTCGGAACTGATTTATAGGCTGTTAGAGTGGTAAGAAGGGTCTGATTAATGGGAAAAAATTAGGAATAATCAATATCTCATAAATATTGAAACATGCATTCTACTGTTAGGTAACTATTCTTGAATGTATCGCTGCTTTTAAGTTATATTATAACTTTTTAATTTTAGACAAATGTTACATTATTACTTTTAAACTTATATTTTGTTCATTTTGGGTGAAATTTCGATTCCAAGTAAATTGTATCACAAAGCAAACCCTTTATATAATATCATATTATTTCACTATAATTGATAAATAGACCACGCCGCAGGAGTTTAATAAAGCTGTTTAATAGATATCATCACAAATTTGTATGATAAATATAATGTATATGATACAACTTATCACCTTATTAAAATTTTTACGCTTAACAAAACAGTCAAAAAAGTATAAAGGAGTTTGCGTTTAATTTAGGTCATATTGTTCAAATCAGGGGAACATTCTTGTAATCTGTCAACAAATAGCCGGAACTGCTGCAAGCATATTGAATTGATATCCCCCTCATATAATACAAAACCATTTGCTTAAAAGGTTCGTAGTATTATACACTCAATAATATTAGAGAAAATATATCAAGGGGGAGAATCACGCCGTTCGTTACCCAAACAAACAACATGGCGGATGCAGCCAAAAAGTAGGTTTTTCCCTTTTTTCTCTGAAATTCGTGATGTTCTAATGTAAAGGTACATATAACAACCTTCTACACAATTTTCTTGGCACACAGGATTTTATTTCATGATGTTTCGTCCCGTACTCCATCTGAAATGCGCGTCACCAGATTCGAAGCGAGAGAATTTTCCACCGGTTTGATCGTGGTAACGTACGGCTTTTTCTCTCAAATTCACTGTTTCTTTTACATATATGTATATTAACTGAAACCACTGACTTAAAAAAGTTGTAATATATTGTCAAGTAAGCAATCATGCCAATTCTGGCTAGATTTACTGCTGTAAATATTAATATCGGGGCATTTTCCGGAAATGATAACGTATGGCGCACAAAATATCAATGATAACGTACGGCGCATTTTACTACTTGGTGGATTTTCATTTGTCCAATCAGCTGATAATGAATTATTTTTATTTAGGAAATGATAGATATCTGAAAAAAATGTTGGTCCGGTGAGAAATATGCTGTACTATCGGAAATAAATATCTTTCTATATATATTCGTTGTTAATATACCAATTAAAACACACGTGTATAGTTTGAGAATATTTTGTATGAAATGCAGAATGGGAAGAAAAGTCTCCACTTTAAGGAAATATTTGTGTGTTGTTGTCTTTACATTAAATTTCGCCGGTGTTATCCCCTAATTGGAAAGAAGAAACACATTCAGCAGAGCAAAAATGTTAAAAAGGTACGGACGGCTTGATATATTTTCTTTTCCAAAGAAAAAGTCTAAAATCATTCCTAACAAATTTCTGACAAGGAAATCTTAATATTTCAACCCGTCAACATTTACAAAACGAAAATTGAATGCGACTAGCTTACACCCTGATGAGATGAGCCTGTGTTTATTCAATATGGTCGATCATTGAAAGAAAAATACATAACAGAGAAAAATAAAATGAATGAATGTAGGTTTTATAATGAGTTTATTTAATGAGTTAGAAAATAATGTTATGCGAAAAACTTAATTGAATTTAGTGAATAAAAAAAATTCTGTTTATTAGACGGACGGTTAATATTGAAACGCTACCATTTAGCGTGACGTTGTGCCACTATGGCGTCAGATATAATTACGCGACACAGTCTCACTGTTTTTTTTTATTATAGTAGACAGTAGACATTTTATTTTATTCCATTTGGCTTTAAAGCCGATGAGGACATAAAACATGCATAATAACGAACAGTTTATAGAAACAAGTAACCCTTTCCCTCATGAGCATATTGTGAAAAATGGCCGTTTTCATTGAAAAGCCTCCTGTTACAAGTTCAAACTCCTATGAAACTTTGAAAAATGTTTCAATACTAATCAAACTTGGCACAAATGTTGACTGGACCATTGCCTTTGTAACGACATGCTCAGTTTAAAATTTCCTGTTACCATGGCAACATGGGGACATCTCAAAATTGCCATAAATCACTATTTTGCCTTGAGTTTTTTCATCAAAATTTATTCCAAAGTGCTGCAACTTCTCAAGGGATTGAGATAGAGTCAAAGGCTTATCAGCGTTAGTTACACGTTACCTTATGATCGACCTGGGGTTATTTTTAGCCTCTCGCAAGTCCAAAATTTTCTTGGCGATGATGGGGACTACCGCCCCTCTTTAAACCCCCCAAACAGAAGGGGGCACATCCCCCTTCTGGCAACCCCCTGATGTATCTTTTGGATGGGGGGCGGCGCCGTTTCTCAAGCGAAAACATGTGTTTGGGGTCCAAAAAAGGACATTTTTTTACTGAGGCCTAAAAGGGGGGTCGAAAGTGTGTTGTTTCGCGTATATATGAGGTAAAGGGGTAAATACCAGCCGAAATTTTCTGAAGGAGTTACATAATGACCATTTTCAAAATTGATCTTTTAACCAGTAACTTATAGGGCTCTTGTATTTACATATACATACACACGTATACATGTACATACATACAAAAAGCATACATTACATGAACTATAAATGCAAAATTGTTGTATATAAATCAATATTTAACACAGAAACGCAATTACCGTTGTTTATACATATATCCTAAAAAAATGAAGGTCCCTTCGCATCAATTGCGGATTTCATAATTGTAAATAAATGGAACGTCATAAGTTGATCAAAACAATTACATGCAAGAATTTGCCTATCATATTCTGGCGTTTTTTTCCACAAACGCCCCAACAAAAACAATAATTTCTTTAAAAAAAGTTTTGCAGGAATCAGCAATAAAAGAGTGACATTGGAATTTGCTTATTAATTTCTAGTGTTAATTATGAAGTTTCAAATCGTATTTGGATTTCGATGTTTTTATCCATGCCGGAAACCCGTCTGAAACCTTTAATGCCAGACCGCTCAATGACGTCATTATCTTTATGAAAGAACGATTTTAAAAATTATTACGCTACTCTTAAACTATTGTTTACGAAGTATATGTAAGTGTTCATCCGTGTTGTTCTATTTCGACGGGGACGATAGCGACCGGAGAATATTTCTTATTTATGTAGAACAGCTACGGATGAATACAAACATACTTAGTGTCAAGCTTTATTTAGCTTCATTAGTATTAACTTTATTTCATCACTTTACCTGTCCATTTGCACAAACGCGGTTCTATGAAGTACTATGAAAAATAAAAGGCTGCTATGAACGGACTTTGATATATCATCGTCTTTTGTTCTTCTATTCTATGAAAATTTACACAAATTTTTTTAAGAAATACAACGCTTTCATTGAATGACAAATAAAGCTGGGCACTAATATTATTTATTTCAGTTTCTTAATTTGGTTCTACACATCCACTTATGTCTTGTTAACATAACTTTTCTATTATAAAGAAAATCAATTAATCAGAAAAAAATGCGCCGTACGTTATCATTGATATTTTGTGCGCCATACGTTATCATTTCCGGAAAATGCCCCGATATTAACATTTACAGCAGTAAATCTAGCCAGAATTGGCATGATTGCTTACTTGACAATATATTACAACTTTTTTAAGTCTGTGGTTTCAGTTAATATACATATATGTAAAAGAAACAGTGAATTTTAGAGAAAAAGCCGTACGTTACCACGATCAAACCGGTGGAAAATGATCTCGCATCTGGTGACGCGCATTTCAGATGGAGTACGGGACGAAACATAATGAAATAACATCCTGTGTGCCAAGAAAATTGTGTAGAAGGTTGTTATATATACTTTAACATCAGAACATCACGAATTTCAGAGAAAAAAGGGAAAACCTACTTTTTGGCTTCATCCGCCATGTTGTTTGTTTGGGTAACGAACGGCGTGATTCTCCCCCGTGATATATTGTGCTTTAAATTAGTGTGATACAACGCCCTGAAAATTGAATGTCAACCAAAGAGGAGCTTTTTAGTAAAGAATGTTATGTTGAAATAATGAAATTCTGTAATATAAATTTATCATAAGTTTGTGTTACCTATAAAATGACTTTTTTCTTTGGGTTTTTAGTCATATGGACAATCTCTGCTCTTATGCAGATTTTTTTTTGCTTTACTTGTGGATGAAAACCTCACGTGTCCCTCAGTGAATTATTTCAGTCACGCGCAGTCACCCGAGTAGAACCATCAACCTAAAGGAATTTAAATTTAAAATGAAATTGAATAGCAATTAACAGTATTTTCAAATATCAAACTTAAGCATAATATATCTTTAAATTCTAATATATTTGGCAAGGCTAATTGTACGATATTATGAACATGCATATTTAATAAATGAAATAAAGATCTTGCATGTTATTTTTGTTTTGTTTTACGTTTAAGTCAAGATACGAAAGGGTAATTTACAATTTTTTCGGCATTTTGGTGTTTCATATAATTATTCTTTCAAAGTTTTATCAAACAGCCCAAATAAGGTTACAGTTGTCACATTGGCTGTGTTGATAACATTGAATGTAATTTGGTTTATTAGACCCCAGTAGATATGCATTCGTCTATTCAGCAATTGGGAAAATTTAAGTCTTGCTTTTGTCTTTTTTTGTTTAGCTAAATCACACTGTTTTAATATTCTCTAATAGAAATAGCTTTTCTGTTGTACAACATGTCACCGAGATTTAAGTAATTGAAATAAACGTTTATCTGAAGTGATAGTACTATGTTAGAATATCATATTCTTTTTATTCATATGGTTTTTCTATTTCCCTTATAAATAACGTGTTAATGAGTCAGTCTTAATTCTAAAGACTGAAACCAAATTCGGACCAGGAAACGAGGGGTATGACTAAAAAACGCATCAGAAATTTCTTGGCGCAATTGTTGCAACAGATATATTTTTTGCAAAACAGACACAACGTATTTTTATTCATGAAATAATTATCATTTTAAGTTATAAACAGATGAACTGAGTGAAAAAGTTATTTTGTTTTAGATGTATCACAAATATATGCAATAGGTTGTTTTGAAGAATTCTGTGACGATTAGATTTTTTTATTACATTTAGTGATTCTATACTTAATTTCCCCGGTAAGTGAATTGTAAACAAATATGCAATAATCTCGTGTTTAATCAAATACAGTTGACTCTCGGTAACTCGA
The DNA here is from genome assembly GCF_026571515.1 of Ruditapes philippinarum. Classification (NCBI taxonomy): domain Eukaryota; kingdom Metazoa; phylum Mollusca; class Bivalvia; order Venerida; family Veneridae; genus Ruditapes; species Ruditapes philippinarum. Next base: position 6,359 of record NW_026858998.1, read on the forward strand.
AATCCAAGGGACTAGGCATTGTACTTCGAGAGAAACGGAATTCGAGTAACGTGGATCTGCCGCCATTACGTTGACATTCGTACATGTATATGCATGTGCTTGATAGGATATGCATAGAAGTAGGTTTGTTATTGTTGATAGCGGTACAGTAATGCTGCAATATTTAACCGTTCAAATGACGGTAAATCAATAACAACTACAAATTATAAATGAACAAAAAATATTATTCATTTATTTTAAAAACAATTTATTTAATACTTGTAGCGAATTGATGATCGGTCATCAGACGAAAACGAAGTAGCAACTATCGTGTATCGGAGGTACATATCAATGTATGCAATATGACGGAATATTAATTATACAAATGTCTTTTACGTTGATAACACACATCAATACCTAGGCTGTTATTTGACTAACACCTGTCGTCAGATTGGCACGAGTCAACTTTCTTTAATTGTGCTTAATTACAATTAAACTAATTAAATCTTAATTTAGTTATCTTACTTTTAAAACCAATTAAGTCCTGGAACCGATTAAAGCCATTTTTACGACGTGTTAATACATGATGACCCGCAATTAAAATTACTATGAAACGTGTGAATCACGAGTGACAACATCTCACATTAATGTGGCCGACCTTCTATCAGTCGGCTGTTTTCACACTTCGACTAATTGAGATGGAAATATGTTGTACTTTAATTGACGGGGCCAAATTTTCTTTTCGACTAAACAGGAGTCTCGGTAAGTCAAAATTTGACCTAAGCGGAGTTAAAATACAAAGATAAAGAAGGAAATTTGACGGGACTTTACAAACTCTTCGACTTACGCGGAATTTTGAGTAAAGCGATTTTGACTTATTGAGAGTCAACTGTAGTTGAATCTTTTAAGTTGACTTAGTCAGCAATACGTAAAATTATAAGAATTGATATTAATAAACAATTTATTCATTACTATTATTTGATATTACAGACATAGTTTTGCTATTTGTAAAATAACAGAGCAGTTCGTCCTGAAAATCATTCGAATATATGCAATTCCCACCAATATTTCGACCCAAGATCAATATTTTTAGGACACTTGATTTCATCACCTTTAAGTAAGTATACCAATCATTTCATTTTTACTTGTTATCCAATTAATTTTGCTTCCATATATTACATAAAGCATTTGATATTTACAATTATTATATGATCAAATCTATTTGGTCCGAATAGTAGTCAACAGACAATTTATAAACGCATATTCACTGGGTGTTTTATCATATTTACTGGCTGAATTGGATTTTCCCAATCTAAAAATAGATTGAAATTCATATTCTATAAATTGTTAGTTACGCGTGCGCATAAAAAATAATTGTTGCGCTTTGTTCTTTATTAACTATTTTACTCTACCCGTAATAGTTGAAAGTTATACCGCAATGATGAGTAAGAAGCTTTATTTGCACGTAAGCGTTGAACGCCAGACGCCATCTTGTCAACGTGCGTCGTTTTTTCCCGCGCCACGATGAAACTGGCAACAGTTGTGTAAGGCTGAAGTTTTGTATTTACAAAAATGATCTTATCCTAATCATATAATTTAACAATTATTGACTATTTGAGAGACCGGTGTATATACAATATCCTCTATGTTAACAACAATGAAATTTCATCGGGGCGAAATGTTGCTAGTATAATATTGTATCCATGGAGTCGAAATAAATTGCTAATTTCCACGCTTTGGTGAGTCCAACTATGCATACAATAATTATAAATATGAAAGAGGCAAAGCCTCAAAGCGAGCTCGATGTACTTTTAGCGTGAAATACTATGATGCAGTGACGAGTGCGTGTGACGTCACACGTACTGTGTTAAATATGGCTCCGCCCCTGTCGTTAAATGAATAACGAGTTTTGAAGACATGGATAAAACTTTGTTTGTTTATTTTATTTCACACGATAATTTTTCAAGCGAAATAAAGATTATTAATTAAATAAATGTAAAACTTAAAACGTTTGCGACATTAAAATAGCGTATTTTATTTGATTGTTTTGCACGTGCTGTTTGGCGCTACATTGTGACGTCACGTAAACAATACTTTAAACGTCTGTACAGCGTTAACGACTGAATAAAAGATATTGGTGTTCGGATTCATTTTCTTAGTTAGACCATTTTCTTTCATTCTACATAGTTTTCACAACAAAATTCGACAAAAAATTGTTTTTATTTATGTATCAGATTTTTCAAACAAAATGGCGCCTTCAATTTTCATTTTACAACTGTCATTCGATATTTTATACACAGCTTCCGTTATTCTGGTTCCCTGTCCAATTATATTTCCCGTAGACGTGCGCGGGTGACCAGTCTACACATCCGTTTTCAGTCAGAATTCCTCAGTTTTTATCGTTATCTTTAAATTCAAAAAGTTGCGATGTGTCCAATTCGGTACTTCGGACGAAAGTTTTCAAAACCATCACTTAGCAGGTACTCGCGTTACGGTAAAGCTCGCTTTGCGAGCAGGCCCTTCGGGCCAGCTCGTCGAGCTCGCTATTATTCATCATTTAAATGTTTGTATTTTATCTCTAAGAACTGTATCAATAAATTTTTATCTTGGTCTTGATCGGCGAACGTAGACTTGGACGCAATGTTTAGGCTTCGTTCATTTAATGCTGCCTTTCCTTGTTGATCTTTGTTCTCATATTTTATGTCTTCAGCAGTCAAATGATGCATTGGGTGCGCAACATACATAAAATGTCACAAGCATACTTGGAGGTCAAAAGTCAAGTTATGTTGTGACTTTCTTGTCCTTAAATTGTCAAATGTCTACTTCAGAGTCAGAAGGAATGTCACACACATAAAACCCTTTATGGCGTTTGTCTTACAGGATGGTGATTAGATCCTTCAAACAACAACAAAAACAGTCCCGGACCAAAGCAGATTTTTGTTTGCTTTAACGGAATGAATTTCAGCTTTTTTTAACTTCGAAACTAATGTACATGAGATAATTTCATTTAAGATTTGCAATATTATCACATATATGTTTCAGGCCTTTCGGTTGTGATCTTGCATTTTCTATTTACATTTCTGGCCTGCACAGACGGACAACGCCATTTTTGTATCTCTTCCCCACCCCTCACAACTTCCCGGCTTTATCGGCAGAAAATTAAAAAGCGTTGAGTGCGTATGCGCGCATTTGCACCCCTTTTCCCCTGTCCTTTAAACATATTGTGATTTGCCGGGAATTAAAACCTTTTCATGAAGGGAGGTTACTCTGTACTTGAACATTTATAACTTTAATAAGGATGACCTCCCTTATGAAACAGAATACAAACAAGGAAGAGCGGTATTAAATGACGAACTGGCTATTATATTGCCGATTTTTTTTTTACATGATGGGTCTGTTAAAAAATATTGAAAATTATTTTGTACCATTTTAAGTTGATCTGGACTTGTGTGAATAATTTCAAAATTTGCTCTTGTTTCTTTTTTCTTTTTTTTTCTTCAGAAAATAATCATTCCAATCAAGTGTTGTTAAGGATGTTGTCTAAAAAAATATAATGGAACTATGACCCCGACCGGGGATCACAGGTTTTTCCTTAAATGAATACAGTTAAAACCTTTAAAAAGATTTTCTCTTATACAACAAAGGCGAGAGCTTAAATATTAAGCATGAAACAATGTCTAGTTGACCTCTATCAAATTGTTTAAATTATAGCTCAATCCATGCCTGGCAGTTTATGCTTTTCCCTGGAATGCATATCTTAAAACATAAAAAAACTGCAAGGGCATGAGCTTAGATATTTGGTTTACAACATTGTCTAGTAGCCCTAGGGTCAAAATTAGCCTCGCCTCGGGGGTCATGAATTTTCCTGATATCTATAAAGCTAAAACTATCACGGGGCAAACGATTGTAACAACTTTATCACAAAGAACAGGTCGAATTCAAATTTGACCTTAGAACATTATGTTGTTGTTTCTTTGACTGTGTTTTTTATCATATGGCCTCTTTTTCTCTGTAATGAAAATAAAGCACAGCTTTCAACTGATTAATTCAAGGTTAACAGGCAATGCCTGAAATTTTAAATAAGGTTTGGTAAACATGCATAATTCCATGAAAATAAGACTTGGTTTTAATCTGATTATATTCCACTGACCTTTTAGTTTAGTTTTGTCCCCATCTCATTCAGAGTGTGCCAAAACAAGAGACAGTTTGCTGATAAAATGCCTAAAAACACGATGGGGGTTAATTGTGCTTTTGAAAACGAATTTAACATCATGAAAAAATAATTTAATTGGGTTGCATATCACAAATATTTCACTACTTACTTATGACCTTTAACACAGTGTCAAAATAAAATCCATGAAAGAGATGACGACGGTTCTTGTACGCGGGTACATTATAAATGTCAAGATTGATTTTGTAAGTATTATACTAATTTTTAAATTGTTATGGCTACTGTTGTTATTAATTCTTTAGAGGAAAAAGGAAGTTAAAATGCGTATTCAAACACATACAGTCGTCGTAAATTAAAGACCCAGTTTATAAAGAACAACACAGTTTATGAATTACAAGAACAAATGTCAGTCTTCAATAATTTTTGTTGCCATATTTCTTTTGCAAAGCAGTACTTTGAGGAAATTATTTTCCTTCAGTTACAAACTCTAGTTGGACGGAATTGGACATTTTACTTGGGTTGGGGATTCCGAATAGTAGCAAGATAGCAGGTGACAGTATTGATAGCTCTAGTTTGCGTAAAATGTTTTTTTTTTTCATCTTTATTTTGTTAAAAAGAATTAATCGATGGCTTTAATACATCTCTATAGTCGTGAAAACCATATGTTCATCTTCTTTCTAATCCATGTTTTTACAGATAAATCATTTCATATTGTTTATCTACATCTTAGATAATCACCAAGCTTTGAGTTATCATTTAAACTGAATAACTATTCCATTATTTTGTTTTATCTGTACAAAAGCAGGGAAGCTGAAAAATAACAACAAGTCGGTATTTATTTCCTGTCTTAACATACGTTTTGTATGTTTCACTATCTAAGGAAAATACGTTTGTTGGTGTTTCTTGGAGGTAGTTTTGATATTTTTTTACTAGATAAAATTAATCATATTTACATAGCCAATCACCATTGATTTATTACTCTATTATATCTCTGTTATATCTTTGTATCTTTGTTTCTAATAGATAATTATTATCCCAATATCTTATAGAAAATGGCTGAACATTGTTGCCAAAAAAACAGCTTCACACTGCGTTTCTGATTAACCTTTTTATCACATAAACTACATCACAGGTGTGTAACAAAGCCACTAACTAAAAACTATTACACTATTGTAATAACAAATTGACATGTGCTGGGTTTAACGTCGACACTGACACATTATTGCTAAATTCTATAGTAAGTAGACATAAAATGAGTTGAAACAAGTTAGTTAGTTAGTTATATCTTACAATATACGTTTACTTCCTTTTAGTAATTGACGGAATTTAGGCAAAAAGTTCTCTAAAAGTACTGAGGTAGACCAGATGTAAAGACATTTTCAAAGACGGCTGCACCTACTTTGCAACCATCCTTTGAGCCGTCCGTGTAAATTTCGGTTAAATCTTCATGTTCTTCTTTTAATTGTATTTGTCCTTTGAAACTTTCAGGAGATATGGATGAGTTTTCTTTAAGTAAAAAAGCAATGTTATCTTTTAGAGAATTGTAAGTGCACAGAGAAATTTCCTCTTCGACATTTTGAAGAATGTATTTTGGGTCTATTTTAAGGTTTTCTATCGAAGGCATTATGTTTAATTTCCTTTGGTTTGTAAAAAAAACACTTGCCGCTATAATTTGGTTTCAAAATAACTTTTCTAGCGCGTTTTTTCCATTTGATGGTATTCTAGCTTCTTATTTAAGAGAAAGCTTTTTTGACGGAGATAAAGGAAGAATTCTCAGGTTCAGCATAAAGATTTTCTATTCGCCATGTTCCAAATGGTGATAAATACAGGGAAAATACCCATTTGTGTTTGTGCCACTATTAGATTTTAGTACAGTAGTTTTTTTAATTTACCGCTTATCTTTTTTAACTGCAACCGATATTTTCCTTAAAGGGATATTTGTTTTATATCTTCCAAAAATGGCGTTTAGATTGCCTAATTGATCTACTGGTTTTGGCCCTTAATATTATATCATTTTCAAGGTTTTCAAATGATTGGCATGCCAACGTTTTATTATTAAGTGAAGGTTACCGTTTACAAACGGCTTTCTTACACTCCTCGTTGAAACATGGTTTCTTTATTTATAAGTTATCACAGGAGAATTAAAATGGCATTCAGTCTCTGTCGTCAAAACTTCAGTAAAGAGCTGGAAGACTGTTTCCCAATCAGCTTTTTTTATTTAAAATATTGTCTTGCTTCAGAGTATATCGATAGAAAATGGTCACTGCCGTATTGGTCATCCAAAACTGTCCAATCGAAGTTCAACTATAGTGTAAAATGGACTAAGGAAATGACATGCAAGAAAAGCTGCCTGTAGTAGCATGTAAGCATGTGGGTGATCTTTTGTCTAAATAGAATAATATATTCTTGTAGATTCAGTACTAAAGTTATTGAACTCGATAAAACAATAGCATGCCCGATAGAGGCAGGCATAATATGATTTTATTCTATTTGTTCTATTAATTTAGTTTTACATCTACACTTACTCGATATCATTAATATTTTACATCTTGTTTCTGTCTTTGGATCATACCTTTGAGTTAAAAGTTCGCTATAACTTTTTTTTTACAAAATAGCTGTGCTAGCAACATATACAAATGAAGCGGAAAGTTTTTGAGCGTGTTAATACATAAAACATTATCTGGTTTTCGGTCATTTCCAACAAAAGAGTAATAAATAAACATTTACATTTAAATATGGCGGCGTTTGTGTATAAATTGTAGTATATGAATCTATCACAAACCTGTGCAAGTTCATTACATTAAAAAAATGACTGACAGTGAAATTATGATTGCAAGTAATACTAGATGGAGCCTCGATTCCTGCAAATAGACAAGAATTAGTAACTCTAGCGTGTCCAGTTCGATTACGAAGAGGTGATGATACATCAAGACGGGGATCAATAAGGTAAGGTTTGTTGAATGTGGTGTTATTTTAATGTATTTCCATTCAGAAATACAAGTTTATTAATTAGATGTTTAAAATCACTGATGGTAGCAATAAGTCTCCCTATTTGAGTATCTCACGAATGAAATCATGTTCTTATTTCATTTCCATGCATTATTCGTTTCCTCGTATATCTCTCCTGTAATCAGATTCTTTTGTATATACATTTCATTTCGTCAAATATAGTCATTTCCTCGTAGACATTCATTTCCCTCATGTATTATAAATTCGTTATATGTATATAATCATTTCCTCGTATATTTTTATTTCCTCGTATATATTCATTATTCGTTATATGTATATAATCATTTCCTCGTATATTTTTATTTCCTCGTATATATTCATTATTCCATATATGTATATAATCATTGCCTCGTATAGATTTATTTCCTCGTATATATTCATTATTCCTTATATGTATATAATTATTTCCTCGTATATTTTTATTTCCTCGTATATATTCATTATTCCATATATGTATATAATCATTGCCTCGTATATATTTATTTCCTCGTATATATTCATTATTCCTTATATGTATAAAATTATTTCCTCGTATATATTTATTTCTTCGTATATATTCATTTCGCCATATATATTCATATCCACGTATACGTGACTTTCTATTCAATTTATTACTAAGTTATAATACATCATGGAATCGCAACAGAATATCTTATGATCTTTTGCCATTTCTAGTCGCAGGACATAGTTTCTTAAGACAAATCCAGAACACATAGATTAGCTTTCTATCATAGAAAATCCTAAAAATCAATTGTGTAAGGAGATCGGTTCAATACCTTGCAAATAACCAAGCTTGATAACCAAGCAAATTTATTCCTAGCATTGTTGTTGCTAGATAGGAGTAGTTTGCATTGTTTTTTAAATTTATTTGAACTTTACTATTCTTGAAGATCGTTCACCATGGCATTCTTGTTTTGAGTACATGTTTTTAGTACTTTTTTTTCCAATTTGGTGCTTTTTTCTAGTTTGGAAGTTCCAGTTTTTCTCATTGAATACCGTAAAATCACCCTTGGGATATATTGCCTGCCTTTTAATTTTGTCTTTTGACAGCTTGTCTGTGATAAGCAGGCTTTATAACTCCTTCCCCGCTCACAGTTCATTTTAAAATACATAATAGCAATCTCTTTAAAAAATCGGTAAATGTTATAGAACGAAAGCATTATTAATTTGCAAGAGTGTCTTTGTGAAGTAACAATAAGTATTAACCAAAGGTAGTCTTTTTAATTAAAGATGATATGAAGCTAACATTTTAGTACAAAATCTTAGCTATTCATTGGTAATGCTCAATATTCGTGTCTGTGTGTTTGTTGTGTTTATTTTGTTTATTTGTTTTGTTTTAAGCTCGTATTTTTCGAAGAAGTCGATAATTGCTTCATCATCGTATTTGTCGTCATTGAAAATAGGAAACGTATTTGGAAACAATTGAAAAACTGATCAAGATGTATTTGTTCTTCAAGGGGCATTAATCCGAAAACAATATTTTAAATGCTATGTCCTTTTTTAACGAAGAATCTTTGTCAAAATTGTCTTTTAAGTAGAATGATTTCAAAACTACGAATGGTATCAACACGAAGCTTAGAATACTTGTTTATCATGACTAAGGCTTAGTTGTTAGACACGGGACATAATAAAGAAAGAAGTAATTTGGAGTAATATCCATTTCAATTTGTCAAAATTGTCTAGAAAGTAGGATAGTTTCAAAACTATCAACATGAAACAGTTAATTATCATGACAAGGAAGTTGTTAGATAAGGAGCAATATCCTGAAAGTAATATTTTAAGTAATTATGCTTTTGTTTTGCTGAGAATATTTTTGAATATTTGATATAAAGAGAACAGCTTTTACAACGCATGCGGTGCTCTTGTTTCTTCCATAAATATTATCACTGCATCGCGTGACATGAACGTTGCTTGGTCAAAACAAAGAAAATAATGCTCAAGAGAATGTACTGAAATTAAACATGTATTTCTTGTTTTCTATTTGTTTCCATGGTAATGTCTTTTTGCTTGGATTGCATTGAAGACACGGTAAACTTTGTTATTTCTTCAATCTTATGAGGAAACACATACTGCTCTCCCTAAAATTCTTCAATAAAATAATCATGTAGATTGAGATGCATCACTTCAAGATTAACTAGCGAGGGACTGAAAGCAATATTTTACGTTTAAAAAGGCATGAGATATTAATTTAGTTCAAACAGCAATCACATGAGCTATTTGTGTTTACTATTTTTTTGTCCTGGACCCGATTTTTATCAATTTATCCCTTCGATTTACAGCTAAAAATAAATTTGGAGTCAAGAACTCCTTCCGATTTTTATTATGTAAAGTCATATATTGGTTTCCCCTTTGGTGATTCGCAGCATGTCATATTTATAAATGAGAACGAGAACAAATTGTACATGAATTCGAAAGCTATAAATAGCTAGATGACCTTAACATTGTGAAAGTAAAAAAAAATATTTATAGAAGTAGTTTTAGTCTAAACAAAATGGTCATTCGGGTGACGCTATAGAAATAAATAACGGACTGTAGAATTTTGCAGGAAATGCAAACATTTTCAACAATAAATTGCGCTCTTTATAAATTTATCGAAAAACTTAAAGAAGGCATTTTTACGAATTATATCACAGTAAATTATCCTTTTCCGTAGGTTATTTCCGGTATATAGCTCGTTCATTTTTCACGGCCCTGGTTGCTCTTCTGACATTTTTTAAATATTTAAACGACCGTTATTTCTCGAAATTTTTATGTATGAAGTTGATTCTATTTTGTTTGAAGGCAATCGGTTTTATGGTAGTTTTGAGTGGAATGTTAATTGGCCGAATACTGTGACTTTTTAACAACAGAAACTTTCGTCTGCAGGTTGAATGTGAGGTGTTATGCTTTTAGGAATGTAAACACAGATGGTTTTGAAGCAATTCAACAAAATAGTGTATTGATCTCCCAATAAAACAATTAACAATAGCTCTTTATATATCGCAAATGTCAAGTAGCTTTTTATATCTTTGACTCGCACGAACATGATGTTAGTGAATTTCCTAATACCGGTCTAAAATTCAGGTAACAGTCTTCCATTAAATTGATAAATAATGTATCACAATATAACGTGTAATAATAAAAAATTCCTAAATTTTGTCTTTTTTAAATTCACCCCAATTTGTTTTTTCATTCAAGAGTGTGTTCTACTTTCAGTATTTATCTGGGATTTGAAATCTTAAATCACAGGTTAAATCACTACATTGGACGTAGTGATATCAAGGGAAACAGACAACATTGTATCAAACATAGAGGTCGTAGATCCTGGACTCTCTGATTCTAGTGGAAATATCTTACGTGACCATTTTGCTGTTACATTTGATGTCAAAGCCTCTAAACCTGCACCGGTACGGAAATTGGTTTCTTACAGAAAACTTCGCGCAATTGACATTGATTCTTTTCGAGATGACATACGGAAAATGGAATTCTTCAACAAAGAGTGTATCCCTTCTGACATAGATGGTTTTATGATGGAGTATTCAGACAGTCTAACCTCTATTTTGGATAAACATGCTCCGATCATTAACAAGACTATTACATTGAGACCTGCTTGTCCGTGGTATACAGAGCAACTCCACGAAGCCAAACATGAAAAACGTAAACTGGAACGGAAATGGCGTGAAACTAAACTTACAATAGACCATCAGATCTACAGAACACACTGTTCTAGTGTGAACAAGATGTTAAAACAAGCTCGTGCAGAATACTATACAAGTAAAATAGAGTCTTGTGGCAATGATCATAAAAGTCTATCTAAGATTACCAAAGGTCTACTTGGAGATACAAATGAAGTGATTCTACCATTTGATTCATCTTCAGAGCGCCTTGCCCAGAAATTCAGTGACTTCTTTATCGGAAAGATTGAAACAATAAGGAATAACATACGTTCTCAAACACAATCGGTACCGGATAATGTAGATATGGAATCTGAATATACGGGTGTCAAATATACTGTGTTTGCTCCAACCACAGAGCAAGAAGTGAAAGCATTGATTAAAAAATCAGCCACCAAATCCTGTGAGTTAGATCCCATATGGCTGTTAAAAGAATGCCTAGATGAACTAACACCAGTGATAACCAGTTTTATAAACGTGTCCTTGGATGCTGCTTATGTACCAAAAATGTTCAAACACTCACGAATAAGACCACTTCTAAAGAAACAAAATTTAGATCCTAACGAAATGAAAAACTATAGGCCTGTGTCTAACTTGCCATTCCTGTCTAAAATCTTGGAAAAGGTCGTTGACGTACGACTTGAGAGCCATCTGAAGACAAATAATCTACACGAGGTCAACCAATCTGCTTATCGCAAGTTCCATTCGCCCGAGACTGCATTGTTAAAAGTTCAAAATGACATTCTACGGTCTTTGGATAATAACAATGTGACTATTCTCGTGATGCTTGATTTGTCTGCTGCTTTTGATACAATTGATCACGGAACGCTCCTTCGCCGCCTTGAACGACACTTTGGAATTACAGGCAAGCCACTCGCATGGATGACGTCATACCTGACCGACCGATACCAGACTGTATGCATAAACAACAAACTATCACAGCCAGTCCACATGGAGTACAGTGTACCTCAAGGGTCTGTCCTGGGACCCAAGAGCTATGTGATGTATACGAAACCTGTCGGAGAAATCTGCCGTAAACATGATCTAAACAACCATTTCTTCGCAGATGACTCACAACTCTATCTATCCTTCAAACCAGTGACTAATATTTCAATTCAAGAGAATATAAACCGTATTGAAAGATGTGTTGAAGATATTGTAAGTTGGATGAATGCCAACATGCTGAAGCTAAACGGCGATAAAACAGAGTTGATCATCTTCTCATCTGAACATAACGCACAACGCACTGTTTCAGATGTTACAGTAACAGTCGACGGTTCAAAAATAAGCCAATCATCTAGTGTGCGCAATCTTGGTGCATTTCTTGACTCGAACATGAGGATGGAACAACATGTAAATAATGTCTTTAGGAACTGTTATGCACAATTAAGACAAATCGGTCACATCAGACCCTATCTTACTGTTAAAGCAACCAAATCTCTAGTAAATTCACTTGTTACTTCTAGGTTAGACTACTGTAATGCACTGTTATATGGAATCTCTAAGCAGTCAATGACCAAGTTACAACATGTTCAAAATACAGCAGCTAGAATTGTGACCAAAACACTCAAATATGACCACATAACACCTATCTTACGTGAACTTCACTGGCTTCCGGTAGAGTATCGGGTCGAATATAAGATTTTGACTTATACATATAAATCCCTCATCGATCAATCACCAGCCTATATAAAAGACATGATAGACGTGTACATCCCAGTCAGAAATCTGAGGTCCCAGAATAACTCAATGACATTAGTTGTGCCTAAATCTCGGACAGTACGATATGGTGACAGGTGCTTCCAGACAGCCGCAGCGAAATTATGGAACGCGTTACCACCTGACATTAGAGACTGTAATACTTTGCCATGTTTTAAGAGAGCTCTCAAAACACATTATTTCATAAAGTTCTATGGACGTTAGTTCATAAATCAAGTACTACTTTTGCTATATTATCAGTGTTAATTTTAATTGTGCCTTGATTTTAAACTAAATGTGTCTGTATTTCTTACCATCCTTTACTGGTTTTAGATTATCATTATTGTTTAATAGGTTTACTTAATTTATGTTGTACATTATGTCTTATATATATATATGATTATGTTTTATCGGATTTATGTAAAGCACTCTTGAACATTTATTATTTATGAAAAGAGTGCTATAGAAATGTGGTATATAATAATAATAATAAAAGTATTAAAAGAAACATTTTTTTATTTGACATAATAAAAATCCATGTAATATTACTATATAATTCCCTTTTGTTACTACAATGTAATTGTATATTTATAACAATAATAATAATGAATGAAAAACAGACTTTGTTCATTTTGACTACTGTTTTGTATGTTCCAAAGAAAATACATTTAATATTCTAATCTCTAGCAAACCTACCAAAGTTCATAATGAACAATGTCTTTTATCCTCCCATTTATCTATAATCTACAATTCTGGTAAAATCCAATTACCCACTGAACACTTTACAAAAATATCTAGTCATCAGATGTCTATTAGTTCATCGTCATTTGCTGCAGTTCTTGCTTGACGCCCTTTGATGCTTTGCATCAATGCTTTTCTTGTTATATAATGATATACCATTTGCCGCGAAACATGCAAAGAACATTTTGAGAAGTAAAGTTCATGAAAGTTTTTGTTTTGGCTTATTTACATATGGATTTTTATGTTTCTTACCATGAGTTGTTGATATCAGTAGAAAATGAGTAGGATTATAGGTGAAAATGTACATGCTTTGAAATTTTTATCATCTTATATTACTGACTACAGTACTGTAGTGACACTGTTGCACTACTGTCATGTCACATTACATTTTCAAGTCTTGTTTGTATTCAATGGAATTACTTTCCTTACCAGTTGAGCATCAGTGAAAGCATTTTTTTTGAAACTTGATATCTGGCCCCTCTCTAATGGACAGTGCATACGATAAGTATAATTATGCATATTAAAATGAATTATAAAAGATTCGGAATAATGTACAATAGTACTTAATCCTCAAAGAACATGACCTGTACGTAGGAATGATTTGGTAAGGTGTCGGTAATGAGCGCTTTTTTTGGCTTCACAATTGCTGCATTGCAGCGACATATGTACTTGTTAATTATAGTTTGATTGGTAAAAACTATATAAATTGTTTTTATTTTATTGTGATTAATGTGTTTTAACAGTAGGAATAAATCGAAATGTTTCTTCGTCATTAACGTCCTTACACACAAATTTCCCGCGTTCTTGATGAGGAAGTCGAGACGAATTAAATGGGGGAAAAAACCTCAATTTGAAAATAAATTGAGAAAAAAGAAGGCGACAATCGGAAATTGCTTTCGCTTTTCGTTATATCGTTGGATGGATAAGACGTGAAATGATTGCACACTTTATAACTGCGAGAAAATGGTTTTGCCTAAATGGTTGACTAAAATAGCGATCGTGGGATGAAATATTCAGATCCACTCTCCAATTTTGACCAACTAAGAATGTTACAATATAACTTTAAAATGTTTTAGTAAAACAGGATTACAATGTGTTTATTGCATATATCACATTTATTTGTTTGTTGCCTTAACATAAAATTTAATTTTGGAAACGTGTCGAGAGTTGATTTTAAATATAATTAGGAACTCAAACGTCATATAACCAATAAATTCGACACCATCTCTCTTTGTAACGTAGTTTTACATATCCGTAATAAAGATTGATACTCATGTCAAAAATACATCGTTGTATTTAATCAACCTCGCCTCGATCTTGCAATTTCCGTTGAACCTCTGTCCCTTCCGCCATTCCTCTACAATTTTACAATTATCAGCTAAAGGCTATGTCTTCAATCAAATAGCAAGAGTCACATCGTTTACAGTAATTAGGCTGACATTCGTTTAATTTTTAATGCATATAGTTTTATCAGGATTTTAGCCAAACTAATAAAAACTTAGTCGTCAAAGTTGTCTCGCAGGCAAATAAATAAATTTTCAGCGCTTTCAAAATAGAAAGTTTTAATAATATGATAGCATCAAAATCCAGTTCAAGAAGGAAGGACACAATTCAATAACCGCATCCCCAAAAACAGGACCAACGGCAAGGAGACCAATAGGACAGCAATACATGAAGCTTTACATTGCTCATTTTAAAAGGTGGGCTAGTGCTTTAAGGGCATTTTATTTCTTCGCTTTATGTCTCAAGAATATTCAAACTAGAATGGAGTATAAATCCCTGTTCTGTGTGTAAATATGATACCAAGAAAAGTTACTTGATATAGCCAACCGTGTTAACGGACATTCTACCGTTCTCGGAATAATCGATAAAATAAAGAATTGTTTGCTTTTATACATCACTTTTTCATATTGTTTATAAATCCAAATTATTAACCATATTACACTTATGTCACTCCTCTTAATCGATATTGTTACGGTAAATTTATTCCATTTTGTCGAATTCGATTAAACGTTGCAAATAAGATGCCAGGCATAACTGATTTCTTTATTGGTTCATTTTGGGAACTTATAAAAGCAGCAAGGAAGCTGAATTTTATAATGACGTCAATGTTGTTGTGAGAAGATTTTCTTATGCACTTCCAGAGTGGATACACGTCATGGTTTTTTACTTCCTCGGATAGCTTCATATCACTTATTCAGGTGAATGATTAACCAGGTAACTTTATGAATTGTTTATGCCCTTTCGTGAACAAATAAAAAAGCAAGAGCGAACTGGATAAAAATAAAAGATTTATTGCACCTACAGCATTCGTCTAAATAGAGCTATGACGACTTTGACTCATAACCTCAGGCAAGCAACTCAAAGTAATATTCCTCATGAACTTGCGAAAATGAACAAATACCAAACTCTTTTAATCTTTGTGTTCTTTTATTTTTATTAAATACTTTGCTTGTATGCTAATAAAGTTTAATAGGTAGCTATTATATTTAAATAACTTTAAAAATGAGTTGGTTGATCCAATTGACTAATAAACGTTCGAAATACTTGCAGAATTTCAATTAATTATTCAGGTATTTCGAAAATCTACTGACTTTCAGTTTTTGCTCAATCTAACAAATAAAAACACTAATTAGTTAACATATTGTATTTAGATGCCTATAGTTTTAAAAACTCGAGTTGACTAAAGCAATAATTAAAAAGTAATTTTATCTTAGAATTAGTGTGAACGTTTCAGCTGATACCCAAAATATTTCTGTTTTATACACGAATAATGCTTAAAGTATTAAAAATTCAAGACTTCAAGTATTGCCCAAAACAATTAGCTTTATATATTTTGCAATATTAGTTCAGTAATTACTGACTACTACTGACTTGCTGACTTGCTTAAATCATTATTTGTACCCAAACAAACAAAAGGCAAACATGACTTGTAGAATGTTCATGAAAAAATTGCCAAAATATTCCGCTTTCAGGTTACTTTATCCAAACGGCAAGTTTTATGTTCGAAAAGGTTCGTTTTCGCCAAAGAATATCTGCCTTTGTACTTTCCGACTTACTTATCGTATAATTATGTTTTAATTTGCAAAAGATGTAATTATGGTAAAATACTTTGGTATTATTTTCAGACGTTTCACACGTAGTATTGTGTTTTCAGGAAAAAAGTTATGCTGAGCAGGCCTGAACTTGATCATCGACAATTATCAGTGTTGCTTTTTTATTTACTAAAATGGAAAACTAATTTGTATTCAACACAAAACAGGTATCATTTACTTTATATATTGTAATGTTATATGACGACATACATAAACGGCTATTTATTACAATGCTTCCGGATAAAATTTTCTCTTTTTCTCAACTGTTAATTCAAAACAGATCGAATTGTTTAAGTCTTCAAAAGCTGTATTGTTTTAATTTCTGTTTGTTAGTTTTGTTTTGTAATGATTTGTTGTGTATAACTCATTGGCAAAAATGCATTACTGATAAGCCCTGCCTTTTAACCATATCTAAACATGCCACGCTCTGTATAATCAAATTAGTTAATAAATGATATCAGCATAATTGAAGTGTTGCGTCTGTGTTTTGTTCACACTGACACTAGTTTATGTTAAGTTCAGACGATTCCATTTTACATTATTGTCTCTTTGGAACGATAAGCAACTGTTAAGCTACTGATAATTTCCTGATACAAACTAACTTGTCTTTTGTTCAGGGGTGTAATTCTCGGATATAAATGAAGTTTCATTCTAAGCTGATATTTTAAATATTTTTTTTTGTGTAAAACTATTGATTTTTGGTAGATTCTGAAAGATTCATTGAAGTTAAAAAATACCAGAAAAATATCTTATTCTATCTCATCCGTCAAAGGTTAACTTTAAGTTGTTATGTTGTTCACAGTTTGCTTTTAATCATTGTCAAAACTTCTTAGAAAATGTTGTGTGATTTTTGCAAATGATGATAATTAAGAGTTATTCCATTCATTTAGTTTCTCTGTTATTTTTCTTTATCTCATGATTACTGTATAATAGCCTCTTGATATTTGACACAAAAATACGTTAATAATCAGTAGGAACTAAAAGAGGAAAAACGCTTATGAATAAATCAAAATGATACAGATCGATTCAAGGAAGTGTTCAGTTAAGATAGCTATAACAGCATGATGCTCTGGTATAAAATATGATAAACAAGATCAACAAGGAAAGGCGGCGTTCAATGAACGCAACCCCAATATGACCAAAGCCAAAATGCATTGCCATACGACAATAAAGCAACAACATTATAAATGTATTTGAATACACAAGTGACTTTTTTGTGCGAAATACATAGGCCACAAGTGTAACAATCATAATAATACTGATTATCACCACAAATGTAATCTAATTATATCCTCCTTATTTGCTTTTTCGAATATTTATACGCAAACTAATTTCCTGCTATGAAAAGATGGAAACAAATCTTATTTGGTATAATCTAATTCTTTTTTTTTTTTTTCATTTATTTGATATTTGAAGTATAACAATACAAACATACATATTAACATACAATTCACAGACTCATACCTATAATTTCAATAACAAAAAACTACATAAGTATGAAAAAAACATCCATTTACTCCATATTTCTACTATATATTTATTCATTTCGAATAAAAGAAAGAGTATTTCAGATAAAGAGACTGAAAATTTAAAGTACATGTATATTCAAAGACATTTTAACATTATTTAGAGAAAGGGAGAATGAAAAAAAGAAGGATTTTTGAAGTATATTCAAAAATATTTAACATTATTTGGTGTAAAAATAAGGAAAGAGAGAGAAAAAAAAACAACAAAGAAAAATGTCAGAGAAAATATACATACACAAACATACACACATACATTCAAAAAGATACTTTTTTCCTACATACATACAAAACATACATACAATCGCAAAAAAAGAGACCAAAAAAAAAAAGGAACAAGCGAGCTAATTTCAATTAATTTTCTTACGTTTTATGGTTTTGAAATTATTTTTAACTTACTGTTGGTTTGTAGGTTAGAGCGTTAAACAAGTTACCCCATTTTTGTTTGTGTGATTCAACGTTATCATTTAGAAAAGCAATTTCCTCTTCAATTTGTATTCTCAATAGCAAAAAGTTTTTGAAAATATCAAAAGTTGGTTCATGCTTTTGGTATTTCATTTTAAGGATAAAATATTTCATAAGTATGATGATATAATTTACTAAAATACTATTAATATTGTTTTTCAGTTCTCCAAAAAACACTGTTTCTAAATTATATGAGAAAACAATATTGATTGATAAAAGAAAAGAATGTAATTTTGACCATAAATTTTGTACAATAGTACATTCCCAAAAAAGATGGTAAAGCGTTTCTAAATTGCTACCACAAAAATCACATAGATTTGAATTACAAAGGCTATACTTAAATAACATTGTATTAGTTGGAATAAGTCTATGAATAAATTTGTATTGAAAATTTCTCAATGACACGTCTGTAGTACTTTTAAATGGAACCATATATATTTTTTGCCAATCCAACTCAGTTTCTATTTCTTTTTCCCATTTCTCTTCATTTGTATTTTTGAACCTTTCATCATTTTCAAGTTGAATATTATATAAAAGCTTATTTGTAGATTTTGATTTTTTAACTTTATTTAGGAGTGTATCTTGTACTTCGTTATAATTTCTTGTAGATTTCAGACTATTAAGATATCCTTTTGGTATATTATTCACAAGCGTGTAATATTTTAAAAACTCAGCATTTTCCATACCATAGATATTTTTAAGGTCTTCAAATTTGTAGAGTTCATTTTTCCTATAATCATATAGATGTTCTAAATATAGAATACCTTTTTGATGCCATGTTTTATAGTACACTAATTTATTATCAATTTTAATATTCGAATTATTCCATATTATATGTTTAAGGTTATCTTTTTTATTATTGTGTTCTTGTTGAATATGAAACCATGACGAAAGCACATTGTTTACAAATGAATTATGAGGAAAAAGCTGATTGATATCTGATTTCGAAAGATTACAGTCAAATATAAGGTCATTTCCATACTGTTTTATCTTTTGATTTATAAAAAGTTTCCATAATCCTTTATTGTCCTCATTTATATATCGTTTGACCCAATTTGCCTTTACTGCATTTAAAAAATTATTAATATCGATCATTTTTAAACCACCATTTTTAACATTAAGTTTTAATGTTTTACGTTTGATTTTTTCTGGCTTGCCATCCCAAAGAAACAAAAACATTGCTTTAATTATTTCTTTTATCTTATTACTTGATGGGTTTTCTAAAACTGAAAATGGATACAACAGTTTAGGTAAGGCAAATGTTTTTATTACCATCACTTTACCCATAAGTGTCAGTTTTCTGTGTTGCCATTGTTTTAAGCAAATAAAAAAGTTTCTTAGTTTTGGTTCTAAATTTATATCTGTATTTATTTTGTAATTAGACGAGAAAAGAATGCCTAGAGTTTTTGCTGAATCAGATGTCCAATTGAATTTTTTATATTTACAATGTTCTATATCACTTTTTGTGAGCGATCCCACTCGTAGAACTGTGGATTTTTTTGTATTAAGTTTTAAACCAGAGATTTTGCTAAATTCCGTTATTACATATACAAGTTTTTCAAAAGACTTCACTGATCCATCATTAACAAATGTTGCATCATCTGCAAAAAAGGATTGCTTTATTGTTTTGTTCGCGATTTCTATTCCTTTAATTTCACTATCTTTTTCTATAAAATTTGATAATATTTCTATACATAAAATAAATAATGAAGATGATAATGGACATCCCTGACGTACTCCCCTTTCTATATTAAAAGACTCTGAAAAATGTCCATTATTGATAACTATACTTGATATATCAGTATAAAAAATTTTAACCCATTTTATAAGATCTTTGCCAAAATTAAATTTATTCAGTGTATCAAATATAAATTGATGGCTTAGACTGTCGAATGCTTTTTCATAATCAGCAAAGAATAATAAACCCGGTTTATTTTCTTTCTGCAGATGTTCAATAATTTCAAAAATCAGCCTTACATTTTCACCAATATATCTATTTTTCATAAAACCAGTTTGATTAAAACTTATTATAGACGGCAGAACTTTTTTTATTCTATTTGAAATTGTTTTTGTTGCAAGTTTATAATCAACATTGAGCAAGCTTATTGGTCTCCAATTTGAAATATCTGTAAGATCTTTATCCGGTTTAGGAATAAGGGATATTATTCCTTGTCTTTGAAGTGTTGTTAATTTTGAAGTATCAAAAGAGTAATTAATGGAAGCTAGATAATAGTCTTTTATGCTATTCCAAAATAATTTATAGAATTCAACTGTTAAACCATCAGATCCTGGACTTTTATTATTTTTCATTTCTGATAAAGCTATTTTACATTCATATTCATTAATTTTCCCTTCACATGTGATCTTTTCTTCTTCATTTAATAATTTTATATCTGTATCAAAAAAATTAATATTTGAGTTTTGAGAAGTTCTATATCTATACAAACATTCATAAAAGGATTTTTCTTCTTTTAATATTTCTTTTATTTCTGTTATTTCTTTATTTTCTACCTTTAATTTATGTATAACTTTTTTCTCGGCTTGTCTTTTTTCTAAGTTTGCAAAATATTTACTATTTTTTTCGTTATGTTCTACATGAATAGCTCTTGCTCTTAAAATTGAGCCATTTACACGATATTCATAAATTTCATCAAGTTTTTGTTTTTTTAATATAATATAATCTAATTCTAGCAAATATTTGATTTTTGATGTTATTGTGTATATAATTACGAGGGCTTTTCGAAAAGAATTGCTTATTGTCCTCTATCTCGTGATCCACATGGGACACGATAAAAACCAATATATACCTGTATAGAATAATTCAATACCTACACAACGGTGTATAATTGTACATGTTATATTAAGTGTAAAACATACAATTTGCCATTTATATAATAAGTAAATACATGCAGTCATTAACCACTGTAGTAAATTTGGTTGGTAGAAGCGTCGACAAAAAAGATGAAATACGGGCTTACATCAAAGCTCGCTCAAAATTGGGTTGCTCTTTGAAGCAGTTGAAGACAGAACTCTCTACAGCTTATGGGCATTCTTGTGTGTCTTATGACACACTTAGGCGATCGAAAAAGAAAGTTGAGTCAGGTGTATAGTGCATCAAACATGCACCAAAAATCAGGTAGGCCAAATTGTGCACCTCGTAACAAAATCGTTTCCAAAATAAAGGATATCATTGCAGGAGATGCCAGATTTACAGTTCGTGATATTGCACGAAAGGTAGGCATATCACTATCAACGATTCACTTTATTTTGAAGAATCATTTGAAAGTCAGAAAGATTTCTGCTAGATCGGTGCCACATCTGTTGACCGATGAGCAAAAGAGGCAACGAGTTAAGGGGGCCAAAAAGCTGCTTCAAATGTTTCCAGATATGACAAAAAACAGTTTGCCAATGTCCTCACAGGTGATGAAACTAGGGTCCATTATTTTGAGCCCGTCAGAAAAGATAGCAACAAAATCTGGGCCACTAAACACAACAAACGCCCAATAATTGCCAAACGTTCTTTGCGTGCAAAGAAGGTTTGTATGCAATTTATTTTGGTGAAGAAGTCGCAATAAAATTGCCGATGAAAAAGGGCAAAAGTATCACTGGGAAGTACTTCAAAGACATAGTAATCGTACTTAAGAAACTGAAAAAGTATTATAAGAAACGACGCCCTGTCACTGTTTTTAAGCATACCGCCTTCTACATGACAATGCACCCGCTCATACCTCCGCAATAGATTCGGCGTTTTTGAAAAAGAAAAAGTTACTGTTTTGCCTCATCCCCGTATTCTCCAGACCTTGCCCCATGTGATTATTTTTGTTTCCGAAATTGAAATCCTTCCTTGCTTGTCGGAAATACAAGTCCCGACAGGCACTTGGATCTGCCATTCGTCAGTACCTTATTACTGTGCCCAAATCAGCGTACCGTGACGCCTTCAAGCAGTGGATACATCGGCTGAAATTTTGCATTTCTAGCCACGAGGAGTACTTCGAGGACATGAAATGAACACTTTTGAACTAACTTGAAATTTGAGGTCTCTAGATAGAAATAAGCAATATACTTCGAACATCCATCGAAGCAATAAACATGAATGCATATGTAACAAATTAAATAATACAATAACTGCAAAAGCTTATGATATAAATTATAATAACTGCCGGTTAGTTATGTCATGAGTAAATGGGTGATACAAGTTGAATTGTTTTTTTACGACTGAGTCGTCATGACGCTAGTCTAGTTTTACTCTGAAATATCACGGACGTAAAGCTTCCAACTACATTATTTTCCAATTGGTCATTATTATTATCATTTTTTATATCAAAAATTCTTGAAAACTTTATACAGGGAAGCTTCTGAAGTTTTCATTGAAAAATTATGTTATCTCATACGCCAATGGTAAAATTTCTTTTTTCCTGTAGTTTGGACATTTATCAATGTCTTAATTTCTAGAGAATGTTTAATGGTTTTGTAAATGAAGAGAATTGGGAGTTATTTTCAAAAATCCGACTGATTTTTTCTCTTTTATATTTCTTTTATCTTTTAAAAGTTGAATAATTGTTTTGAACATAAGACAGGAAAATGGCATTATTAGTAGAACGTTAAAGAGGCAGGATACGTACAGATCGATTGACTGAAGGAGTCTAAAATACTTGTATGGAAGAAATAAGGAAGTATATTTCCTTAAAAGCGAATAGCGCAGACAGGAAACAATTGCTTAACAGTTAAAATCCTACTCAAAATTGCAGCATAATATGTTGTTCCGGAACATTTTATTCTTTTTACATAGGGTATTCATGTAATATGTTAAATAACAGAGACATTCTATTGTTTTGTTGTTGATTTGTTTTGTCAGAATGACCATAACAGAAACAACTAAATTTTATTGTTGATGAATTTTATAAAAATATTTTATAAGATATAGCTTTATACCCTTTAATCCAGAACTGCGTTATCGAAAATGTATGGCGTTGCAATAACAATATCAATGGCTATAAGTATAATGTAATGATATCCTCTTTGATACGCGTCCAGGGGGCGAAGCCCCCGAAAGCTCCACGGATTTAGTCATTTAAGGATGATATGATTATACAATTTCACATGCATTTAATATCACATAAATGTGGTTTAAATCCTAAAAAAAGCAATTTTATTAAAGACATATTACACCCAGGGAGATACTAAACGGTGGCTCTATCTTATTTAAATGAGAGTCCTCGATACTTCCGTTGTACATAGAGCTCTCGACAAGAACAAAGCTGAAAAGGGTTATAATAGTTTTTTTAAATAATCTGATTTAAAAACTTGTTTTTCAAAAGTCGGAGAATGTTATGTCCAGTAGAACATTATTCTCATTGTTTTGGATTTTTCTTTAATTATAAATTTCGCCCAAGCAATGCTACTCGATTTAATAGTTTGATGTTCAAATCCAAACGAAAGAATAGTAAGAATACGTACCCAATGAGCAAAAACCAAATCAAATAATCTAGATTAAAGACACTCTTTTTGAAAAACATTCTACATCTAGGAAGTGATTTAAAATAACATTGAAATTTGATATTGAAAGCATCTAATTAGTCATGAAGAAGTTTTTGAAAATAGTACATTTTATAGATATACATGTATAGCGAAGTAGTACACTTCTATTGGATACTGAAGAACCTTTCTAGTATCTCAATGCATTTGGACATTCTGTTTTAGTACATCCATTAATATTAATCGGTATAATTCCAAAATTTCGACACTTCTTGAATGGTTGTGTTGGCTCCATCACATTTGCGAGGGCTCTTTCGCATTGCCTATGTGTCAATTGTCATATTTGAATAAATTTTAATACTTTATTTATGTAATCCAGCTCTGTGAAATGCGTTTCGTATTCAACAAAAGGGGAGGATAGGATCATGTTCGTTCCATCCACGATAAAATGGGCAGATATTTTCGGAAAGAAATCACACAAGTTTGGTAAACGTTCTAGCAACGTATTTTTTTGGTATTACCATTTTTACTCCGGTATTTTCGGTGGTTTTTTTTTCAAATTCTTAAAAAATTAGTCAGTGTTTGCAAGAAAATATTTGATATTATTATTTATCCTTCCAAAATGCATTGTTGAAACAATTTGCAACTGACTGATTTTCAGACGCTCACTTCATGCGACACATCGAACTTGTATGTCTCTAAACCATATAACTGTCGGAACTTGCACACATATTTTGTTATATCAATCACATTTAAATTCAGTCAAATCAATTTGTTTTAATATTAAGTACGTGCCCTATTCTGCTCAAAATAAAACTTAAGTCACTTATAGATATCACATTTATAAAACCACAAATTTAAGAAATTTCGTTTCGACATATTGTCTTACATGTTTTTTGTGATATCTGTTACATATCGATGTTATCAAAATGTCTGCATTATTTTCTTTTATTCATTAAATTAAAAAGAATTGCAACTTTTTAAAAAGCATATGTATTTCGTAATATTTTACGGAAAGAGCTCGTATTCAAGCTACTTGTGAGGCGAGTTTAATGCAAAAGTTGATCACTTTAAAAACGAAACAGAGGTGCCTTTATCCACATAAAAACCAAATGAATAATTCTATATGTAAAAATAGAATCTAGTACATTATAGTCAGTGTCTTTCTATTTGAAAGGCCCTGTTAAAATCAAATACTCGTACAATAAATTGTGGTCTTTTTCATACTTTGCTTAAGTTGACCGCAGTCAGGCCGGAAAGCACTAGTTTTTTAAACCATTTTCGCATTGAAATGATTTTCTAATTTTTCACCTCCCAAAATGAATTGTACGCACGTGCGTATTTGGCGTATAGGCAGCTACTTTCATACGAGAATTTTGGAAGTATTCTTTTTTTAATGCAAACAGTAATTTTTTGCAATAGCTTTAGCTTTATACGCTTTAATGTGCTGCTGTAGTCGATAGAAGCACTTAAAATATGAAATAATCATATTTTAGCAAAGTTATTTATTTAGTAAGATAACTGTGAATGAAGATAACAAAGTAATTGTAAACTACGATAAATATCTTAATGTTTCTTTTAAATGTCTGTCTACGAGTGCGACTGATAATAGGGTTGTAATTGGCATTTGGTAATATTTTATGGCGATATCGATAAAAGTTGTTGTTTATGTTTTAATGTTTATAGCGTTATGGCTTTAATCTGTTTGTTATATTGTACAATATATTGACGTACAAAACTCTTTGTGTGACTTTTTTTATATGCCAAATATTATTATTTACTTAAATCCAATCTACTGTATAAGTTTTTAGTGACTTAAGAATTCAAAAGATACAAATGATCGAGTAATGACTTAACCTAAACTTCGTTAGTTGTATTTATTTACCATTTATGCGTACAAGGGCATTTTGAAAAGTTGAGGAATGTTATAATAGATATATATTGACAACAAATTTCAGAAATACTTTGCAAACATGTAATTTGATATGTACGTAAACATCCTGTAAATATTTTAAAATATGTTAATAACAATTAAATGTAAAATAACAAAAACGTTGCAGGGCTCTAAACATAAATTGATGATGAAATGACGTTGACGTTATATCAATCAATCTAAATAGCGTCGTACTTTCTTGGCGTACTTATCATCCGTGTTTAAACAAACACCAGATTTCTGTCACGATTTTTGTCACCGAAATAATATATGTATTTTGTCCTTGTGGCTACTTTCCAGGAGTCCACATTGACATTTTGGTGAGGGGGTATATTTTTTTTCTAAAGAAGTGATGGTTTAGAGAGCTAGATTCTGTTCGGAGCCGTGTGTGCATGACTTGCTATTTTCTTTTACATATTTAACAAGGGCCATGTCAACATGGCCATCCCCCGCCGAATGTGTTTGCTCATTGGAAGAATGTATATGTAGTAGAGCAGAATAATTCCATTTTAAGAGGTCTTTTGGTAATGAAAACTGATGGCTATAGTGATTACAGACTTGAAACCTATGTGAATACCGATGGCTGAAAATAACAAAGGGAAATAACTGAAAAATAATGCAGGGTAGGTTATCATTATTGTGTGCTG
>NW_026858999.1:0-42489 GCF_026571515.1 Ruditapes philippinarum
TAAAAAATTTGAATTTTAATGACTATGCATGTTTTGATACGTTTAACATAAGATTAATTTTGACAAACATGTTATCAAACGGTAAACAACTTTAAACCCAGGAATCGAAGGGTCTTGAATAAGGTGAAATGGGACGTACTAGACTTCTTGGAATTAAAAACAGACACTTTTCAGTTAAGGTAAAAACCACATTACGCTAATGTTACATATAATATTTCAGCTGTCATTTTGAATTAAAAAAAACAGTTTTACATATATCTTTATCATTCGCTAACATAAGTAAATGAATTTAACGATCTTACAAATGATATTCCCATTGAAAAAATATACATTAATAATTTCAGTGTCACTCTCATCACTATCGTCATCATCATATTATCATCATCTTCATCATCCTCGTCATCATCATCATAGTCGTCATTATCATCATTACCATCTTCATCATCATCATCACCGTCGTCATCACTAATACCACCATAATTATTATCGTTGATGTCGTCAGCGGCACCGTAATTATCATCTCCACCGAAGTCAACATCATCATTGATATTTCCATTCATTATCCTCTTATGTTTTTTTTCATGTCGTCATTTCGTCGTCTAAACTTTCACCGCCACCATGACTTACATCTTTTTCATCCTTGTCGACGTCGTCGTCAATGCCATTGTAAATAATACGAGTATATTATATGTTCAATGCTGCAATTATGATCATCTCCAAAATCACCGTAGAAATCTTCATCATTCTAAATTTAGAATTATTTGGTTTGCGTCTGACCTTTTCTTAATATTGGAAGCCTGTGTTTGAGGCGTTAGATTGTGAAAGGTCTAGGGTTCGAAGTTCCAACCCCGGTCCGAACAACTAATCAGTTTGTAATGTTCTTTCTTAGAGATTTCAACATTTTTTTTCTCTAAAGAAATAAGAAATAAAATAAGCAAAGAAAGTATGATTGTGTTTAAAAGAATAGAAAAAATATGGACATTTTCATATAGTAGAGCAGTAGCAGTAGCAGTATTCAGCTTTTATTTTCTGTTAGAAAACAGGGACGTACCTTGGCCTATTTTTAGTGTACGCCGTGTGCAGGTCTTTGGTCTCCAGAGATTTATATAATATATAGCAAGATGTGCAAAATAAGGGATTTAGGGGACATCTAAGCTAATTGTACTTCTGTTGTCTTTATCTATAGTTATGAAAATAACATCAAGTACATGTATTGAATGTAAGAGAAATTGCACGAAGTCTAACATTGACAATGTTTTAAAAAGTTCAAAAGTTATTTACTATTAGAAAAACAAAACATAGCCAGGTGTCTCTCTATTGTAATAAAAAATGTTTAACAAGTTTTGTCTTTGTTATTGTTCTTTTGTTTCATCATAACTTAACATGAGATACTTTAAAATGATCTGTATGACTTTAATACAAACACAACAGCTTTAATGTTTTAGTGCAACGAAATATTATCGTATTTATCAGCTAAGATGTAGTATCGCATGATGAATTAGGTCCCTTAAAATATTTTAAATGCGTATTAAGTCAATGATGAAAACAAAAAATATTGTCTTTCTCAACTCTACTTTTTCAGTTTACATTCGAAATATTTAAGATATTTCATCAGGAAGTTAAATGCCTCACGCAAATAAAAGGATGCTCGCCAACTCGTTATCTAAAGTTGGTGAAAATAAAATAATTGAGACGTACATGACGTGTCTTATATTGCTATACATTGTTCTCGTTGTATATTTGTCTATGTTTTAAATATGTATAGATGAGACTACGTATAATAAAGAATATAAATATGTCATTGTTTGCAGAAGTATGCAACTTATTTCTATACACAATAAAATAATGCAGTAGAAACATCTTTCTGTAGTGATATATTTTGTAAATACATGTATTCATTTTACGGTCAAATAAACAGAAGTTGAGTTCGGTTTGTAACGATAGATGCTGGCAATGGTTCGCTGCAAAGATCTAATTCATAGGACCAAAACTATTCTACACAATTTGAAATGAATATAAGATCAACGAATGTTACTAAATTAACAAATAATATACTGACTTATAGCTACAAGGTAAATTCCATATAGCTAACTCCCTTGCATTTGGCTGCAAACTCCAAGTTGCAGACAAGATCTTGATTTTGCATAATTTTGCATATACAGTAAACTTCACTTATAGCGAACACGGTTATAGCGAACTTCCGGTTATAGGGAACAATTTATTTTTGCCCGAATTTTGGCCTTCTTTATTTAATATAAAAATATATGGTTATAGCGAACACGGTTATAAGGAATTATCGCTTATAAGGAACTCATTTCTTAGTCCCAATTTAGTTAATAGTACAGAAAATTACACTTTTATAACGAACTCCAAAATATTGGCTATCCGTAAATAGATCCCGCATTTTTGGCGTCCGCGCCGAAGCGCGGCGCCCCTTTATGGAATGAAATCAGATTTTGTGAAAGGGCGACAGCAACTTCTCGAGCCTTTTAGTCGGTCATAATAAAAGCCGATCATTCCGATCGGTATGAGGGTGCTTGATTATTATCAATTAAAAAATGAAATGTCGCGATATGTACAATGAATAGCGAACTGGAGGATTTCGCAATGCAAACATTTTCAAATGCAATAACCTTTCCCGTCTCTTCGTTTTTTATTGATCATTTTGTAGTACACAGTGGGTTATCATCATGATATTTTAAAATAGAATGATGAGTTGATGACCTAAATATTCCGAAAATGTTTTTATAGAGGGATGTACTCCTATCGGTAATTCCGGTCTCTCCCGGTCTATTTTGACCGTGATACTAGTGACCGGCGAAAGTATCACACGTTTATTGTCCGGTCTCTCCCGGTTTTGGAGTAGATGTTTGATATCGTTACAGAACAGAAAAAATATTTTACAAAATGAATGTTTGTCACTTAGTTTGGTTACAATAATTAATAAACATAGATCAACTCTCAAATTTATTGATTATTATTATATATAAACATACAATTCGAAAAAAAAACCCAACAACAACAATAGCATGTTTCATTTTTATCTATATGAGATAAAAACAATAAACATGTACAATAATTGTGAAAAAAGGTACATTTTTATGGTTTTAATATGACACTATCAACTTTGAAACATTTTATTTAATTTGTTATTCGTGTTTAGAAAAGATGCCGAGGAATTATTCAAAGTTACAAATTAGAATTTATTAATTATTTAATTGATTGATAATTTAAAAAATGATAAAGAAAAATACAAATGTACATGTACATGGTTTAAGAATAAACAATATTATATATTGAAAGATTAACCATAATTTACTGACTTTTTCCAGTTAAGTTTTGACTTATAATCGTCGGTCAATGTTACATTTGAATTCTTAAAATTTATTTTACAGTTTAAAAAAAAAAAGAGTAGTAAACGTAAAAAACTCAGTATTAAAATAGCACATAAAACACAAAAAGGAGAGGAAAACAATAATCATAAAATCTGTATTTTTGTTATTAAAATAGATATTACAATTATTGTATAATTAACAATAATGCTCAACATGACATGGTAATATAACCAGTGTCATATTTTTACTAAGTGTGAACAGATATCTTAAGAGGGGGTCTTCGCTAATAGCGATTACATAATAAGGGACAATTCCACAAGTGTGGTGTTGATCATGCGTTACACATGGGTATGGATTATAAATGATTGTATACATGTATATCCGTTGCTATTAATAATCACGATCATAAAGAAATAACAAGTAATATTCTAATCTCTAGCATGCCAATCAAAGTTCATAATGAACAATGTCTTCTGTCCGTTCATTTTGGTAAAAACCAATTAACCATTGAAAAGTTTATAAGAATATCTTGACATCATATGCCTACTAGTTCATCTTCACTTTCTGCATTTCTTGCTTGGACGCCCTTTGATGCTTTGCATCAATGCTTTTCTTGTAAATGCATGGATTAAAACTCGGGCGAATGTACCGTTTATCGTTGTATGTACTTCAGTACATCTATTCAAATGAATTTGTATAGTTTTCTATTTTGGATATTTTTAGCATGAGCTCTTTTCACCAATATAAAACGGTTATTTATTTATTTATTTTCTTCAATACTTTTGCTCAAATAAATTAATTATAATAATTTATAATCGGTTTTCAACATAATCATGCATGCTTGCATGCATGATCCATTGCAAACTGCTAAGTACGCTTGATTTAAATGAAAAGAAATCTATATCTTACATTAGTAAAAGTCACCCTTAAATTATAATAGAAGATATTCAATATAAAAGGAAGGAAAAATCGAAAATCTTGTTAATTCTCAATCATGGAAAGAAAACAAAAATAGTTTAGAAACAAAATATTATATTTTATGTGAAATTGAGATAAGGAGTAAAACTAAAACTGAAATAGAAATGATTTTCGAATTCCAAAAAGAACGCTCTCGGGTAGTGTGTCTAAAATATAAATAAATGACTAATATTTCTATTTCTTAATCAAATTCTCTTCAAAAATGGCGGACAATGGTAAACAATCAGTTCGTTATATGTAAATATGTTCGCTTTAAAAACTCCTGATACAACGAACTAATTCGCTATATGCTTACAAGGAACTCCGGATATAAGAAACAGGTTTTGAATATCCCAGTGAGTTCGTTATAAGCGGAGTTTACATGTAGATCTAAATATAAAAAATTAAATAAATGTTTAGTTTTCACTGATTTTGATTCTTCTGGAAAAAAAAATAATTGTACTATATTGGACAATTTCTTATCATTATTTTGACTTTGACGAGGTTTATAAGCATTATAACATTGATTCTTTAAAGCTTAACTCAATCTGAAAAAAAAGAACATTCCAAAGAAATTGTTTATATCATATTTTTACATTGTGTACGTTACTCCGTGTTTCTGTTGAAAGGCCGAATATTTTGTTTTCTGAGTTTTAAAGTCTCATCTTTCGCATAGGGTGGTATAAACTGAAATTTAAAGATAATTCAAACCATACCTCCTAAAAAAAACCGATTTCTCGGATTCGAGACTGACACAGCAATAAAATAATCCTAAGGATACCTATAGAATCAATTAGAAGCTACGAATATGTTGATCAATCTACGCCCAAATTATTGATTTCATTTTTGATATTTTATTTTTTCGAAACTCTTCTTTTTATACGGCGGTACGTATTGGCGTCTCGGTAGGTACGCCCCTGGAAAAACAATTTTGTGTTGTTTCAAAATTTGTGTTCAGGGAAAAGTGTATTTCTGGCTTCCAAAACTTTATAAGCCGCTATTTAACATATTTGTTATTCATCTGATGCGGCATTAAACTTCATGTCATAGTATATAAACGGGTACGCTAGGAAAAGTGCATTGATCATATCTTCAAAACAGTTATTTATAACGCGCCCGTGACGTTTGCTTCTAAATATAGAATATTTAAATATAGAGAGCGGACCGGTAGACAAGAGGAGTCGAGGGGTTTCCTTATTGGTTCATTTTCACCTTAATACTTTTGATTTGACAATTATAAGCAATGATTCATCAAACTATAGCATATTTATCCTTCAGATCAGCAGAAAGCCACTTTAACAATCATCATTAATCCAATTTTTAGCCCATCATTATCAGCCACTTCATTTTTTGATATTTTATTTTAATAATTTTATACAGGGACCAGGATACTGAGGGTCAAAGGTCAAGAACGTGTGCCGAAAAACTATGCTGCGTGTTCACTGTATATTTAGTGGAAGTGACGTTATGGCTTTTGTGTAAGTGCCTGCAAGTACAATGTATCATTTTATGATAATTTTAATTGGTGATTTTAAATTTTGCATGACAATTTTGCATGAAATCTACATGAATTTATGGCAATAAATTTGAATTTATTGGAACCTTTGCGGGTGTTCATATCAATTATGACTTAGTCGAAGGGGTGGAACCCCATATGTATCTCAAAAATGAGCATCGGTAAAAATTATATGTGAATTTCCGCTGCACCAGATATGACTGTAAAATGAGGTCAATCGCAGGGTAAGTTTTCATCTTTTGAAACGTTTATTTAAAATTCAATCCTTTTTGAAGAAAATCGAAATGTGATTCTACCCTCCTGACTCTCCTCTATGTTACCCATTTTTGTTTTGGATTTCTATGAAGTCTTCATCGAGATATACTTTCCGTCGTGGGCTCTGGTGTGTCCGAAACATGCAATGCGAATGAAGAAAATGTCTCTAAACGGACTCAAAAAAACCCAGAGATTTTACGAAATCCCAATACAGACCGATGCTTATTATTCAGATTTTAACATTTATTGAGATTTGGCTACAAACGAAGGATTGCTGCTCAAAATTGCATATCAGCTCCATATGTGCTGAAGAGATCCATAAGTGATGTAGAAAACCGTAAACAAAACTACGGACCACTTCCATATAATCATTAAATAGCCAATGTATAGAAACAATTTAGGTTTTGTAGCTTTGGATGAAAGTTCAATTGTAACATTAGTGTGTTTGATCACAACAATGACAGGGCTCACTAGCTTATGCTAGCATTAGAAATACTAAAAGGCCTGAGTACATGAAAATGTTGACACTGAGCAGATAGTGCTCGTATGAGAAACAGTTCACTTATAAAGACTATGCAACTTGGACAAACAAACTGAAAGTATTGAACTTTGTAAAGCTATTGTGTCATGTAATATGTTTCTATTATAATGTTTACATTCATAAAATATCTATCACTTTAATATTCCACAGGTTATAGTGATAGCGACAGACTGTTATCTGGAAATAGCATGACCTGGTGCGATATCGAAGGTTTTTCTTACATAATATGGGCCGAGAACATTGTCTATAAGGAAAACCCGAGATGCCGCCCCAGGTCATGATATTTCTACATAATAGTCGAGTTCGATATATAATAATAACTGTATATAATTGTTGATAAACAGAGATGAGAATTTTAATAAACATAAAATTTCAATTTATAATTGGTTTCTCTTCATTAATTTAATTCCCCACTCGGAACCTCGGTTACTGTTTATGTAACGTGTCAATGACCGATATCGTAAACCCCACACCATATGAGCCAATCAGAAGTTTGTTGGATGTTCCTGATTGGTTGGATAACCAAAGAAACAGAAAAAACATTGCTGTTAATAACTGGGACGCGCCAGTATTACGCTAACCGCCGTTTCATCAGCATTTTTAATGGCATGCCAAAAGATGGAATTTTTTTATTTATTTCAGTTACAGGGCAGGCATAAAATATGTCAAATAGGCTTTGACCCGTAATTGCGACTATTTGCATGAAGTGAAGCATGTAAATATTATGCAATGACGTTCCTTGATGTGGAAAATAAATGTGCAAAGTTTCTTTGATCTTCTTCACTAACTTTCTTACAGCGTCATAACAAATTCAAACACGCTTCACATTACTCCCCTATTAAGCAGACAGTGCAGTAGAGTGAATAATTAGTAAATTAATTAATGCATGACGGAATAAAAAGGGAATGATTGCAGTACCTATGACGTCAATAAATCAAAATAAGCAAGGCCTTCCCACCATATCTACGTATTTTCAAACTCTTTCGTATGTCTTTTATCTCTTTCTATATGGATGCTATGTTATTCAAGCTCGTCTCGTGAAAATTTATCTATTTCGGATAATAATGTTTTTTATTACAGAATGATAAATAATAGAATAAATTATAGATTGCTTTATGAAAATGATGCGTACTTATGTTAATTTTTTATATTATGCACATATGAATCTCTTCAGCACATGTTGAGCTCAAATGCAATTTTGAGCAGCGATTTCTTCGTTTGTAGCCAAATCACAATAAATGTTTAAATCAAGATTTGTCTGAATGTTAAGCATCGGTCTGTAATGGGATTGCGTAAATTCTCTGTTTTTGAGTCCATTTTCTTCATTCGCATTGCATGTTTTCGACACACCAGAACCCACAACGGAAAGAATATTTCGATGAAAACTGCATAGAAATCCAAAACAAAAACGGTTATTTAGAGGAGAGTCAGAAGGGTAGAATCACATTTCGTTTTTCTAAAAAAAAGGATTGAACTTTATATAAATGTTTCAAAAGATGAAAACTTACCCTGCGATTGACCTCATTTTACAGTCACATCTGGTGCAGCGGCAATTCACATATAATTTTTACCGGTGCTCATTTTTAAGATTTATATATGGGGTTCCACCCCCGTGTTAGTAGATAGAAAAAATAGCCTGAAAATGTAGCTCTTCAAAAGGGGCGTGAAATATAAGTTTTTGAAGTACAAAATTATTATTCAACAAATATTTTAATCAACATTCAGAAATATCAAATTCTTGTCCACATGGTAATGATAATCAATTCTTCAAAGCATCTAAGTATTCAAAGTGATGCATCTGCCGTAAACTGTTGGCATCATTCTTGTCTTTTTAAAACGATCAATCAATAAGTTTCTATATAAACTGATGCAGAAATAAATCTGTGTCCAAACAGCGATTATTGAAAAAGATAATAAGCGACGGAAATTGACGCAGTTTGTCGACTTAATGCCGAAGTATGCCATTTAATTCAAAACATGGGTATTCTAACTTCGATTATCTTTATATTCAAATCTTTCGTTAACCAAAAAAGAAATCAATTTCGTTTTTAAAAATCAATCAAAGGTTTTTAAATTTATTTTCTTTTATTAACCTATATTTACGTGTATTATACATTTGTGTACGCTAACTATTAATATGAACTTGACCGGTTTAACTACCGCATTCGCATATTAACCCTCGTCACATGAATTGGCCCACCTTTGAATTTGTAGATCCTGTATGTTGTATTTAAGGTTGTAAAAAGTGAAAATGTATATATTTACATAATTATGCTTCTGAAACAATTTTCAAACATCGAAGAATGTGTAAAATACACATGTATGTACTTACAAGTATTTGTCATATATGCATTTATTTCTTACTTAGACTTAACAAAAAAGTAACTTTGAGCCGCGTCACGACAAAACCAAAACATAGTGGGTTTGCGATCAGCATGCCTCCGCGCAGTTTGATCAGGATCCATGCTGTTCGCTTACCAACTCTATTACCAGTAGAGAAACAGATAGCGAACAGCATGGGTCCTGATCAGACTGCGCGGATGCGCAGGCTGGTCTGGATACATGTTGGTCGCCAACGCACTATGTTGGTTTTGTCGTGACACGGCTCATTTATAATTACCACCCTTTATAAACATGAATTGTAACTTCGGTAATATCTTTAAAAATATTGCTTTTTTGAACTTACAATATCGATAAATCTTCATTTGAGCATCATATTTATGATATAAAACCATAAAAGATGTGTTACAGGATATTTAAATTAATCCATGCAAAGTTTCAAAATCAAATTCTAACACGACCCGCATTTTTCGCTGACAATAAGTACGGAAACAAATCATGCGCAATTAAGCTAATTATAATGTACGGCAGTATTTATTTGTTGATGTCGTGTTAGAATCGAAATAATATATCCAAATCGGTGATTTTATTGCTTGATAACACCACTGTTTGTCGTTTGGATGCGCATCATAATATCACTCGGGCTACGCCCTCGTGATATAATTCCCCGCATCCGAACTCCAAACAGTGATGTTATTTAGCAATAGAATCACAGTTTGGGATATATTATTTCTTAAATACAAAAAGACCAACAGTTTCAAGTTTCAATTTATTGGCATTTAGCAATACATTTGTCTTGGGCCATTCACAATCACAAAATACTGAAAACAGGATATATGACAAAAAAAAATAACAAAGGCAAATAATGAAGTACAATATACGATCAGAAGACGGGTAAACAGTATAAATCTCTAAATCAAATGTGATCTATGTGTACATATTTTATCTTTATTGTGTACATAATTCATGTAAGTGATGTACATACTTCGTGTTTGTGATGTACATAATTCATGTTAATGATGTACATATTCGTGTTTCTGATGTACATATTTCATGTCTGTAGCGCAATTATTTTATGTTTGTGGTGTACATGCTTCATGTTTATTGTGTACATATTTCATGATTGTGATGCACATTTTTCTTGTTTGTCATGTACATATTTTATACATGTAATGTACACGTTTCATGTTTTTGGTGTACATATTCATGTTTGTAGTGTACATATTCCATGTTTTTTATGTACATATTTTATGTTTGTGGGATGATACATATTGCAAATGTAGAACATATTTATTTCAGTATTGGTTTCTGCGTTAATACTAGCGTTTAACATTATTGATGTAGAGCCGCTTTGGAAACGTGGGTTCTTCTGTAATGATGAGACCATTCAATACCCGTATAAAGATGACACCGTCAGTAAAACTTTAGTCGCCATTATTTTTGTCGTCGTACCTATAGGAGTCGTAAGTATGACTGTTCCTGGAACTAACCAGTACAAAGCAATGAGAGTAAAGTTTCTTGGTCACGGAAACAATGGTTTGCCCCTGGCAGGGTTCAAGCCTACGCGGCCAGCAATCGTTAGATTACTAGTCCGACGCTTTAACCACCGGGCTATGCCGCCACTCAACAATAATGTTTAGCATGCTTTTTTACATTTCTGTCTAGAAATAAAATAAGTGACATGTGTAATTTTGGATTAACACTTCTTTCAAAATACATTTTTTGTTACATAAAACATATTATTTGTCGACTTACATGTATATATACAAGGGCTGTCCGGAAAGTTCGTAGACAAGGCTATAAAATCATTTTTAGCAGTCATGTCAATATGATGATTGAATATTTTGCTAAAGTATTTATATGCTACATATTTTTAAATTTAAAAAAAAACATGATAAAAAGAATATTTGCAAAGCGACAATCACAATGGTAACACGATCAATAAATCATGGTGCACTTTGATTTCATTACGATAGCTACTCGAATAATTAGTTGCTAAAATTGTAATTTTA
Source organism: Ruditapes philippinarum (assembly GCF_026571515.1). NCBI lineage: Eukaryota > Metazoa > Mollusca > Bivalvia > Venerida > Veneridae > Ruditapes > Ruditapes philippinarum. The sequence goes on from NW_026858999.1 coordinate 10,957, forward strand.
ATGCAAATTCTCGTTTAAATTTTGTGACATCATTGTATACTAGAACATGATATTTAGTGTAAATAATGACGTCATACGTAAATAAACATCTTGTTAACGGCGATTATAGGCAATGAAGGTGCGTAAATTTTGTGTTGCAAAAATGACGTCAAATTTACGGACGGAGCAACGTTATTATATTTATCTTCATAGCAATGCAAATATGGCGCAAACTGAGATTTTAATATATACTTTAAAAACAAATTCAACCATAAAATGTTAAAGGCAACTTGTGTTTAAATGTCAAACAAGATTAAGAAGCGGTGATGACAGAATTAGGTTTAAGAGCGCTCAAGACGACCAAAAGTAACATGGCCGAAATATTGTAGATTGTCTCACAACATTTTTTGAAAAGGCAGACATTTCACACACAGTATGGGAACCAGTGAAATCTTTATTTTTAAATAATGATTTTAAATATGAAATTCATGAAGTATAGCAAAGGAACATAAAATGTATTAAAGTATACATCAGACAGGTACCATGGCTGTTGAAATCGGAAGAAATTAAATAGTTGGTAGACATAAATTTAATTTGACGCCATTGTCATTGTCAAAGTGCTCCATGATTATGGAAATATGTTGTATGTAACTACTTTTATTTTTCCAACATAGTCACTTTAAAGGAAAAAAATGATAATTAATGCAACATATATGTTTAACTTATTTTATTTATGGTTGGCATAAAATTTCCGTCATAACTGGTCATTTAGTAACGTAAAGTTAATAGAGTTTGAACCTTTTATATAAAATACAATATTATAAAATAGCTTTTGCTTCGTCACCGATTGCAAAAACCTGTAATTTTATGTTAGATTTTCGCCTTGTCCATGGCTGAATAAGAGCATTAAATATTCCAGACAATTGGTAATAGAATAATATTAACAATTACATGTATATCAATTATAATATTATATGACTAAAGCTCATATCCGAACAGTCGGAAGTGACATTTTATAAATTGCACCTGATATCGGAAACTTAATATATTTTTTCAGATATAATCAATTAAAATTATGTTTCCAAAAAGAGACAACGTGCTGAAAAATGCATGATATGATAAACACTTGAAAATCGGAAGCTTATAAATTATGTTTTATAAATATTATCAATAAAAATTAGTTACATTTTGAAAAGAGTGATACAGCCATGTGTTATATTTATGCTATGTGTTTATATACATTTATCAAGCATATCACGATCAAAAACTGCCGCAGAATTTCAAACCAGAACAATTACTCAACAAATTTGATCGTATAATTCGTCTTAGGAATACTGGCCGCCTACGTAAAACCCCTCTTTTATGAGAAACCGTAGCATCCGTTGGCATGTACGGAGGAAATCTCCACAGACTATTCCTCGGAATATAGAACAACGGAGCTGCTCAGATATGCCAATAAACATATAAAATTCAAAATACATACAGCTCAATACAGAGAAACGTTCTGTTTAAGAAAAATGTTATTCTAATTAAATAGTAGAAGGTAGTGTGATATTTAATGAGGTGTGCTTAAAAACATGTATAACAATGTAATGATAATAACCATTATATCATTTTTTTTGAAAGACAATATGTGTTTTTTTTTACTCATGGATTAAGTTAATTAATAATTATGGCATATAAAAACAGTGTTTTGTTTTGTACCGTCATCGGTTACAGGTTATCTAATGACTATTCTACAAATATCCGAAAGTCAGTTGCATCCCACAGGTGTTCGAAAAGAAAGAGTTTATGCTTATGCACAGGCCATTTAAATGTATGTTTTGAACCGACGTCGGATTCAAATGATAAGGGTCTGGCAAACGACGTTGGTAAACTTCCAGATGTCGCAAAACCAGTATTGACTGTTGAAATGATAATTCCAGCCATGACGAAGAAGGGCTAAGTACCGCTGCGATAATTATTACCTGAAAACAGAAAAAAGAGACAACAGCAAGGCAAATGGGAAGGGCGGGTGGGTATTTTTCCGTGTTGGTTCAGGGCAGCTTCAGGAGCTCGGAAACTGGATCGAAAAGATATTTGCAGAAGCGTGCTCGGTTTATATACCCAGTCTACTAAGCATGCGCGAACGAGATTGAATGACTTGTTAGGGGGAGGAGCCAAATATACAGGCCATTGCAAAAATACTGTGACGTATAGCGTAAAAATAAAGAGTTTAAACTCAAGCGCTTAAACTGAATATTAAAATACAAACGTAAGTCAGAGTTCAGTAATTTTTGATAAAAGTGTTCGCTAGATATGTATATTTATGCTGACAAAATTTGTACAGCGTATGTATTGTTTTACAATAAAAAATGAAGATGTATATGAACTTTCCGGACATCCTTCGTACTACGTTTTCGAACATTTTATGTTGTTGATAGTGGATTGAATTACCAATTACCAGCTATTAAATATTTGGGAATTTCGAATTATCATCTACCAGATAGAAGGTAGTTTGTTAATCGAATATTAAACTACCAACTGCCTACCGAAATAAACATTTTTTTTTTGCAATCATTTCTTTCAAATACAACAGGATACATAACAAACCATTGCATGCCTCCTTGGTAGGGGCGTCTTGGATTTGTGCTCATTTGCCGAAAAACTGTACGAGTTATAAGAGATGCCCGCATAAATATGAAATGAATATTAACAATTTATGATGGAATCTTGTTTGCAAGTTAAAAAGATGAGACCAAAAAAAGAACACAAATCATGATCTTTGAGGTAAAACGTAAAAATGCATTAAGAGTTTGAGGGTGCCTAATATTTTCACATGTATATATCATGTCTACCAAGCAGGTGCTTTTTATCATGAAATGTTTAATAAATGAAATACGTACGAAAGACCAGTGGGGACATTTCACTTTCTTGAAAACACGATTTCCTCTTTGTAAATTTTAAATTTAAACTTCATGAATTGAGTCGCGTCATGACAAAACCAACATAATGGGTTTGCGACCAGCATGGATCCAGACCAGCCTGCGTATCAGCGCAGTCTGATCAGGATCCATGCTGTTCGCTTACAAACCCTATTACAAGTAGAGAAACTGATAGCGAACAACATGGATCCTGATCAGACTGCGCGGTCGCGCAGGCTAGTCTGGATCCATGCTGGTCGCAAACCCATTATGTTGGTTTTGTCATGACGCGGTTCAATTCATGTTTTCAATTCGCGAATTCCAGATTTCAATTTCACGAATTTCCGATTTAAAATCTTCACGAATTTACGAATTCAACTTCAAAAAATCAGTTTCGCGATTCACGTTTTGAACTTTACTATTTCAGCTTCGTTAATTCACGATTTCATTTTCACGAATTCACTATTTCATTTTCACGTAAGTGAATTCAAAATTTCGTCTTCACGAAGCTGAAATCGTGAAGTCACGAAGTTAAAGTCGTGAATTATCGGAGTTAAAATCGTGAATTCACGAAGTTGAAATCGTGAATTCACGAAGTTGAAATCGTGAAGTTCAAACCGTGAACTCGTGAATAAAAAAAATGTGAATTTGTGAAGATACACCCGAGAAATCAAAAAGTTGAAATGTCACGATCGGTCTTTCGTAAATACGCTTTCTTGAGTTTATGTTTGGATAATCTTTTTTCAAATGTTCATCATAGAAACATTCCACTTTATTTCCTCTATAACCAGACAGACAGACGGAAAGAAAATTTTAGCACAAAAACTCCTGGTGAAGTTGTACAGGTACATCTGTTTATTTTTTTTAAAACGTTGTTTTTTATATAGCATATTGACATGGTGAAGTACGCCCCCTCGTACAAATCAGATAGCGTCGGGTTTCGATGTTCTTTCTCTTTCGTATCATAGTCAAACATAAAAACACTTTCCATGTTGTCACAATATGAAACCCCGGGAAAAAGTTACCAACGAACGAGCATCATGATATTTAAAAACGTAGTTTTTATGTTTGACTATGATACAAAAGAGAAAGAACATAAAAACTATCGGCAATCTGATTGATACTCGGGGGCTACGCCCCCTCGTACAAATCAGATAGCCTCGTGTTTCGATGCTCTTTCTATTACTAACGTAATGATGTGACGGGTTTTAGTTTTTTTGTCTACTGATTTTGTCTTGAAAAAGTGCATCGTTAGCCTTCTTCAAAACAGCGTCCTGTGACGTTCGTTTCTAAAAATAGAAGAGCGGGAAACAAAACGTCCGCTTTATATATATAAATATAGAGTGCGGAACTACAGTTTAGAGGTATCGAGGGGTTTCCTGACCGTTAACGTCATTTCGTAAAAGTACGTACAAGGATGAGTGTCCTTTAGTTTAACAGCTCGAGTTATAATCAAATGTACAATTACTTTTTTTAATATAACAAATAAAAGTGAAAATACAAATATTCTTGATAATTTGATAAATTAAATATTGATCTTTCATAAATACTTGCTACATTGCATTTCTTTACAATTTCTTTATTATTATTATTATTATTATTATTATTATTATTGTTGTTATTATTATAATTATTATTATTATTATTATTATCATTATTATTTTATATTATTATATTATTATTATTATTATTATTATTTATTTATTTATTTATTTATTTTGTAAAAAAATGTTGTAATGTATTTTTTTTACTTAATAAAGTATTTTGAACAAGTATTTATTCAGGACTGCATTTGTTGAACGAGTTGAATAAAATTAATATATGCCAGCCTCTTGCTAGCATACTGTCACTTTATTCAACGAGTTCAATAAATTTAGTAAAGAAGCTATACAAATGTCATTTTCTGTCCACAACAAACCCGAAAATTAGAACGGTTAACAGTACAAAAAGATTCATTTTTTCATTAAGGCGCTAATAAATACGGAACACGATTTTGAGTATTTTACGCTGTTTGTATAACGCGTATGACATCATACCGTTGTTATGAACGGTAATCAACGTTACAAAAACGCACGTGCTTTATTATAAAATTACTAAAAATAGTGTTATTACATTATCGTTTTGACTGAGTTGCGAAAATTGAACGGGTATGTGATAAATGTTGAGTTATCTAAATAAATGCAAAAGTTTTTTTTCTTCTTTCAGAACAATTGGAGCATTTTTATTCGCCGCGACATGTACATTAATTCTAACGGAAACCATGAAAATATTTGGAGGAAGGCTCCGCCCCCATTTTATATGTTTATGTAAACCAGACTTTTCTAAAATAAACTGTTCCCATGGTTACATTATGATACAAACTGACGTGTGTACATCAGACGTGACAAAGAAGAAACTTTCAGATGCAAGGTATGGCTATAATTGAACGCTTTGCATGCTTGTCGTCTGTAAAAAGGTTTAATGTTTCTCGAAATAAAAAATAATAAATTTTGACTGTCAAACAGCTGACAAGAGGCTGTGATACGCGACGCCTAGTTGGGCACCAAATTGTTTGGAAAGGCTAATTTGATATTAAAAAAATCTGAGCTTTAGCGTTAAGAATTTTTAATAAGTGTGAACGCATGATCTTCTACGTTGCCTTGGAAAGAAATTTGATTTTGCATTATTATAGAAATATATAAAATGAAAAGACATGAAACTTTAAATTTTTCAAAAGTGTCATATCAGACTTTAAGCAGAAATAATAACGCACCCAGACTTATGTCTTTAAAAGCATAGTATTTACTAAATCCAATAAAAAACGTCGTTACAAAAACGCACTTGCTTTATTATAAAATTAGTAAAAATACTGTGTTTATAAATCGCTCGGTTGTATAACCAAGACTGACAAATCTGTCTGTGAGTACAGCAATCCATGAATATTGAAGATTAGTATATTAAAATAATATTATTATGCAATTTACTAACCTTAATAAGATCATGAAGAAGTTATTAATATTTCTGTCATTTTATTCCAGGAAATCGTTCCCATCAGGCCATGCTTCTTTGTCAACATTCGGTGCAATATATTTACTGGTAAGATTATTTCTATTCTCATTTACTTATAATATAATTATCATCTCTTTCGATAATTCTTCATTATTACACAATCACTAAGAGGTAGCTAAACTAATGTTAAACATGTCACTTTGACCGACTTTTATGCACTGTGCATAGGTCGGATATGTCATACTGAAGTAACAGTTGTGTGTTCAATTAGCAGTTAAGAGAGAAACAAACTTAAACGCATTATATAAGATATTACACTATGATCTTTTCTTTAAATTTGTATAGAAGAATTTTATGAATACAACTTACATGATTTTAAAAGATACATGTTCATTTACAATGTTTATCGGCTTAAGAAGTCTCAAATGCAGCATAATTATGCTTATTGCTTCGAGGTTTTGTATAAATCTTATCCAGAAAAATATGGCTGATAGTATGACATGATGTACATTTTATTTTATATAATTTATTCAGCTTTTATTTTTATTTTTAGGCTTTTCTGCAGCTCCGTTGCACATGTACGAAAAAAGTAAGAACATTATTGCCATTAATACAACTTGGAATTTTATGCGCAGCCATATATGTTTGTATTTCCCGCGTGAATGATAACAAACATCATTTTAGTGACGTCATCGCTGGTGCTATTTTAGGAACGGTCATAGCTTTATTGTCGGTAAGTTTCCTCTTAACTAATATTATTAAATTGATTAGAACATAGTCTTCAATAAAAATTGTGTTGATATATGTTAGTCTGTTATTTAAAATGGTATTATACATGTATAATCGGTATATAGAGAGCGGTGCATCCCTTTTATTTCACAAGAGCTAAATGGACAATAAGCCAAACGGGTCAATCGTTTGGGACTAAGTTAAACAAGGTTATCGTATAAAAACCGACTTGGTATTTTAAAATCATTTCAAAAAACTATTTATTTCTATTTATTCACGGACCCTATTGAGCATATATTAGCGAGTCGCCATTTTGGCATTTTCTCAGATAATTACGTCACAGATGAAAGTGCCTCTGGCATGTCAAAAATGTACTATAAAATAGATATTACAAAAATGTTCGGGGTATTACGATAACATCCGAAGCTTGTCAATATTTTCCGTTTCATTTGAAACGGGTAAACTTGCACAGCAAATATCGAAATACCGTACTAGTGTATAAATTTTATGTTTTTCAGTTAAAATACGTATCTTGTCTACGAAAGGATGTGTCACAAGAAAACCATTATCTACAAGAACAGTCACTTGACAGATCCAGTGATCCTATTCTTATTAACTTAACTTAATTAATATAACAACAACAACAACAAATTCAGGACAGTCTCCAAATATTGGTGTACACAGTGTATAATGTAGATCTTTTTGAAATTATTTGAATTTGATAATGATGGTGATATTCATTTAGTCGGAGACTGGAATAGTCGTGTTGGCATCAAACATGATTATGTGGTATTTGACATGATGAATGATGAACTAGATTTACAGGATTATGTAGCAGATGAACCCCTAGCCCGGGCCTCTACAGATAAAACATGTAACACATTTGGTAATCGTTTAGTTGATCTTTGCAAAAGCACAGGAATTCAAATAGTTAACGGTCGTTTAAACAGTGATCATATGATCGGTAATTGCACGTATTTCTCGAGGCTAGGGTTGTCTGTTATTGATGTATAGGATATCGACCGAGTACGAGGTCTTTCCTAAACAGAAAGATCGATGAACGAGGCCGATATCCAACTTACACACCGTAAAACTATATTGTCTTGAGCAATGGCTAATCCAAAGCATCTGATGTAATTCACAAATATTGTTTTTAACACAACGCATATACAGGTAAGCATTTATCAACGTTTTGCTTAAATACAATATATATTTTGCAATTAACTTTGCTCTTCCCTTTAAAATATAACAAATAAAGCTAAATGTGTCAAAATTTGTCAATAATAAAGTCAATCTACTACTTTCTTGAATGCCTTAAGTATACTAACCTACGACCTGAATAAATAAGCACTATATCTCAATTTTGTAATCCTTCCATCAATGTCATTCTTACTGGTTCTACTACTTTACCTTATGATTCTAATGTATCAATCTTTAAATCAGTTTAAAAAATATATCCGAGATACAAAACGATTTTAGCGTACTTAAGACCTTAACATGTTTGACATTTACTAGATTAAGCATCATAGTTCCTCGTTATTGTTCCATCATTGTTCATCCATTTCTTCCTTCCTTTTTCTAATATTTTTTTTCTCTTTAAATATTCAGTGTATATCTATTGTGCGTATCTGCATATATACAGCTGTAAGCAATCAAATAAGATATTAATTTGCTTCTTCTTACTTGATTCTAAAACGAAAAAATACTTAAATAGGTGTTTGTCTATTTGTACTTTTTTGTAAGTTGCTTTATTCTTCAATCATTTTTTTTTCTTTTTTCTCCTTTTTACTGTTTGCTCTTACATATATTACATTGTTAAATACTTAACTATAATGTGAATGTCTTTGAATACTTCAACTAACCGTTGTGTATGATAATACCATGAACTGTGTTATTGTAAATTATTATAACTGGGAGAGGACATTCATAAGCTTTATAGCTTTCTGCCCAATCCCAAAATGTACTTTGTAAATATTGTTCACTTGTTAAATGTTTTGTTGAATAAATATGTTTAAACCAAAGTCAATCTGTAATGGAAGGTATGTTAAAAAATGAATAATTATGTTGATAGTATTTCGTATCAGACAATGCAGATTCTAGGACATTTGCCCCCGACAGTTGCTCCCCGTACGTTTGCCCCCTTTTTTGCTGTTGTGACTTGTCACTAGTCAGAGGTCATCTCGTGTATAGATTTTTGTATGCCAATGGAAACAGTATAGTTTATTTATTTATGGATGCTTTTTTGACGTTCACAAATTTGCGCGACAGTTTTTGTGTAATTAAGCACAATGAAATTTCGACAATAGGCAATGAATTTTGGTAGCAAACAATTCAACAATAAAATAATTATTTTAACTTTTTTAAAACAATAAAGGGGGGGCATATGTTCGTCCCTTCCAAAGATATAAGGGGCAAAAAGGCAAACTTCCGAGGGGGCAACTGTCAGAAGGGCAATGTCCGGACACGAAATACTATATATATATATATTGTTGGCAAGTGTGAGATACATGAATTGAAACTATATTTTGTATAGCAGATTATAAAATGTTCTAGAAAAAAATATGATCGCTCATCATAAATTTTTAATACTAAATCACTAATAACTTTATTAACATTTTAAAATCGTAATAAGTATGCTGTGATTATTGCTATATAGTTTCATAGAAATGAACTTGAAGCGTCCATTTTGTTACATTGTGTGAACTTAATGACAGAAGAACCACTTAGATTACTATTACTTTGAAAAATGACGTGACTTAATAAATAAATAAATGTTTCCTAACTTTGATATGCTATCCATTTATATTTATTCAAAAATAAAGGGGTGCTGGAATAAGTGATAAGTGCATTCAATAAACATTATCTTGTTTAAAATCATAGGAACTCGAGAACGGGACCGCAGATTGCGGCGTATATTTTCGATCGTGTAACGGTTTTTAAAAACGTTTCTGCTACATCTAAATATCTTTTAGTATTATCCGAGTGTATGGACTCAAAAAATATATTATCAATTGAACCCAATCTGTCTCTTTTAAAACTGGTCAAATTTTACGGTATTATAAAAAAAAGACAAGGAGTGACATCCGTCATTCGCCGCAACGTTTTTGGCATGAGTTTTTACCCTTTGGCTACAATTGATTACTATTTTTTCAGAATTTTGTTCCCGTTATTTTTGTCAACAATCAGGTATCGTCCGGATATAACGTAAACGGTTTATTGCTTACACGTGTTGACATGTATAGGCGGCATTATATCGGGCGTATTCGTGTTTTGATTTGTTAACACGGAGAAAACAGACACTTTAGTAATATGGTCAAACTGGTTTTGCCTAACTGAAAAAAGGAATATTAAAACATGATCCATAGATAAATATTTTAGGCACTCATCTGGTATTCATTACTAGAAAAATTAAAACAAAAATCAAGCATATCAAGGGGGATAAACTTACGCCGAACGTTGCGGCAAATGGCGGATGTCACTCCTTTTGTTTTTTCAATATACCGTAAATTTGACTGATTTTTAAATTAGCAGATTATATCAAATTGAGATAAGATAATTAAAGACCACCCGCTCGCATAATATGAAAAGATATTCAAAGGTCGGACAAACTATATGTAAAGCGGATTCGGATTTATGCGCCGCAATATGCGGTCCTGTTCCAGAGTTCCTATGTTTAAAATATGTATCCGGATTTTGTAAGACATGAACATTATGACAATCATTTACATTTTATTTAAATTTTTAATTTTTGATTGCATTTCAATGATTGTTTTTCTTTGTCTGGGCATTGGCAGGTCTTTTTTGTCACGTGTATTTCATGACCGGGTCTGTCTGACTAGAACAGACCTGTGCACGTGCAAAAGATAGACCTCATAACGGACTTTCTTTTGTTTAAACAGGTCTATCCGAAAAATATAGACCTGTCACATACAATAGAGGAGGTGTGTAATATTTATTAACAAAACCTGGTAATTTTTCTAGCCTTAGCGATTTATTATTCATGATTTTAACGAATGGAGTGACCACTGTCCTATTTCTTTTAGTTTACATTGAAATATTGTTATTGAAAATTGTATTTAATTTCTATGCGGGTTTTGTTTATAAAAATAATTGAGGTTCGATATCAGCCGGAAAAATGCCTCACACATAAATAGTCTTTAAAGGTAAATAGGGACATTATGATGTCATCAATTAGCAACATGATGTTGTGAAATCGGAATATAATCACACCATTTTAACAACAAAAGTAGAACCAAGAATCTTCTATTTTGTGTTTACTATGTTTAGTAGAACCTGTTTACTATGTTAAGTAGAACCTCTTAACACATAACGGCCTTTAAATGAAGAGGTTTATTTAACAGTTGTAACAACATTGTAATTTGCCATTGCAGAAAAAGAAATAAACAAACATAATTGAATGGGATAAGGCCGTGACTTTATTTAAGCATTTGGTGCAAATAAATGTCAATGAAAACAAAATATGAAATAATGTAATGAATAAAATATGAAAGACAGCTCCCAGCGAAAATGCTTGGACAGCTACATAGCAACGCAATGGTGCTGAAACTATGATAATAAGCGCTAAAAATGCTAAATTCTGTTACAATACGGTCAGGGAAATGAAGTCGTATGGCATGGAAAATCCAGTAGAAAATAACATATTCAGAGCTAAAGAGAAAACGAGGCGAAGGTGAACTCTCAGAGATCTCCATATAATTATAATGAGATGATGTTGACGGACAGCATTCATTGCACCGAAATGCACATACTAGCGTGTATTGAGGGCAATCATGTATTACATATGTTAATTATTTAAGCATACACCATTTCAAATTTCAAAAAAAATTGATGAAAGTTTAGAAAGTCACCTACTAGGACGCCTATTTAAGCTCCTTTTTTAATGATAAAACATATAAATATATTTGTTTATATAAATAAATGGATAACCGAATATATGGAGAGCGACAATGCAGGGTTGGACGTAGCAACTAAGCTACTATGTTATAAATAACCATCCAAGAAATTGACTGAGCTAAGCGGCAGCCAAAGATTCGAACAGGGGGGCTAAGATGTCTGTTTCAACATACCCATTTTGTTCGAGGTTTGTAGCAAAGCCATCTATTTTTTTTTGAATATGTACGGACCTACACGTACATACTATCTTTGCGGTATCCGGACAATTCCCCTCCCGGACGATTCCCCTCCCAGTAAATTTGAATGTTTTTTCACAACCCGGACATTTCCCCTCCCGTTATTTTTTTACGGCGGACAATTCCCCTCCCGTTCTTTTATCAACCCGGACAATTCCCCTCCCGTTCTTTTAACAACCCGGACAATTCCCCTCCCGCTGTTGTCAGAGCGGACAATTTCCCTCCCGTGGCTGTTGAATATATATATTAGGGATGTCATCTGGAGCCGAAACGGCCATCCGGATATCCGAATCAAACATCCGGATGTTCGGATCGTTGTCATAGATGTCTGATATGACGTAACCATTTCTTCGCGACCTTTTTCAAATTGTAGTATTTCGTTTTTCTTCCTTTTTAATTGAATGATACATATCAAAAATCTTCCGTTATTGATTTTTATTTCTTCTATATAGAATACGACTAGCTTTTATTAATAAATTTAGTGCGTGTGGTACTTACGATTTCAAATGAAATGGAAACGAAAATCGCCGCCGATTGTCTGAATTCCTCAATTAGCGCTATAGTACGCAATAAAATTCGCTCACATTTGTGAAAACAAAATAATACCCGTAAAAAATTAAATATAATGTTTCCATTGTTCAATAACACGCATACAATTAACACACGATGACCTTTGACACGCGTGTAGCCGGCTTTTCAAAAGAATCTGCCAATCTTTGATGGCAATCTCATCATGTAGCCCTGGCTGTTTGATTTGAATTATCAAAGAAAGTGCCGAAATTTACATGAATTACACACATTTTAAGTGTTCATAAGTGAAAAAAGAAATGTGAAAAAAATTGTTTTTAAAAAAAAAATGCACATGTTTGATTAATACTAAAGGAGAAAGTTATTTTGTCGGATAATTTTCGTATCAAATTCAATAAAAGCTTTGATAATTAACATATAATGCGTAAGTGAATTTCTTTATTTGCTATTTTTTTTCTGCAGATTTTTCAATGTCTAAAAATAAGGAGTCGACGGGTCGGTAAGCCGAAATATATATAAATATAATAACCTAATTAAATATTTAAATTTGGACATAAAAAAATGTAACATCGTTGCCGATGACAGTCGCACGGGACTTAGCATCTTACAAAACTTAAATTTGATTAACAACATGTTTCATAATTGACTCGTAATTATTTTAGTAATTATTGAATTTTTTGTGGACTGCAGAGGTTATGATGTGTATTGTCAAACTAATCGTTATCCGAACGTTCGGATATCCGGACTCCGAATGACATCCCTAATATATATTATATAATATTGTTTATTTGAAAGGTATATATACATTTTTGCAATCAAGGACACATTTAATTAAGGGCGGCAATGATTAAAGATTTTTTATTGACAGTTTGTTTATCTTAAGCAGCGGCGGCAATGATTAAAGGCGGTATAATGTCACTTTTGTGAAATAATGATTGTTAAAAGTTCCGATCTTTAACAGTTTATTGTTAAGAGTAAAAACTGTCATCTTTGATAAGAATGGTTATAGATTTTTTTATACGCAATGTGAAAAAACGGGAGGGGAATTGTCCGCTCTGCTAAAAAAATGGGAGGGGAATTGTTCCGCTCTGCTAAATTAACGGGAGGGGAAAAGTCCGCCCTATCAAAATAACGGGAGGGGAAATGTCCGGGTTGTGAAAATAATATGGAAGGGGAATCGTCCGGGAGGGGGATTGTCCGGGATTCTATTTTTGCAGCTATCGACAGACCACTAATAGCCGTTTGGCCGAAAAGCTGAATTTTAACCCTGTTCATATAAGACACAGTCAATTCAAGGACATGGTGAACGGCCGACCTTTAGGTCTAGGCCCCCTCTAACGGTTAAAGGGCGCCCGCCCAATAACACCAATGATAAGAGATGGCCAACCGAACGCGAGGTTGCAGATACGGGAGGCCAACCTAGAAGAAAAAATTCATTTTTTTTCCTTTTCTCTTTTTTTTCTTTTTTTTTTCTTTTTTTTCTTTTTCTTCTCTTTCTTTTTTTTTCTTCTGAGGGATGGGGGTTTTTTTCTTCTTTTTATAATTGTTTTTTTTGTGATTAATTTTGGAAGCCTCGGGCTTTAAAATTGAAAAAAGTGTGTATAATAATTTATAAAACAAAACCGGTGCTCACTCAAAAAGATAAAATTGCATTAGAGAAAAATCTTCTTTGACGAGCGAAATAGGTGACTTTCAAAATTAAGTTCAATAAAATGAAAGAGTTAAAGTCACGACGGGCGATTAGAACGGGGGGGGGGGGGTTAACATGTCAATTAACACACAAAAAAGGAAATAGTCTCCCTATACAAGTCCATCTCGAAACTGATACAATTGATATATCTCTAGGTTAATTTCGACAAAGGACAATTGTGTGCCCAATAAAAATTCTAACATGCACGATTAATCAATCTGCAAACTGTGGTCGACTCGCTCAGGAAAACCAAAACCCATTGGGAAAATAGGAAACCTGCATCCGTTTGTCAATGTCATACCACCGGATGTCGGATCGCATACTTGCAAATTGATAAAAGTTTTACATTTACTCATGTTTTGAAATGATTTAAATGTTCTATTGGAGCATTTTTAACTTTATGAATTTACACAATTATTAGTTACGACTTTTAACACTGTTATAAATTACAATGTTTAACACTGTTTATAAGTTAAATGTCTACTGCGGACAGCTTTTGTTCCAGCTATGAACGTCATACAGTGATGAAAATTAACACTATGTCCAAGTTTATTACTGATGGTCTCCTTATTGTGGTACTCTTTAGTTGGGCAAGCAGCATGGCATGGCATGGCATGGTTTAACAGTTGAATGGAGTCCGGCTCACAGCTGAAATATAAAAGTCTTGACAGCAGTAAAGCGTACAACAAAAATTTGTATATTAAGGGTAGGGTGGGCGGGTTTTTTAATGAGTGATGTTACCCACGTTGGAAATTTAAGCTAGAAGTGATTTACTAAAGCTGTAGGATTCTACGCACGGAATTCACGTGACAGAGATAACGGTGTAAACTTCTAAACCAGTTTTATACACGCTTAGACGAGTGTTGATACGGTCATGCATTAATAACCCGCTAAATTAAAACGCTTTATTTATTAAAGAAAATGAACCTACTTAATTTTTATGCGGGTTTTGTTTATAAAAATAATTGAGGTTCGATATCAGCCGGAAAAATTACATAAATAGTCTTTAAAGGTAAATAGGGACATTATGATGTCATCAATTAGCAACATGATGTTGTGAAATCGGAATATAATCACACCATTTTAACAACAAAAGTAGAGAACCAAGAATCTTCTATTTTGTGTTTACTATGTTTAGTAGAACCTGTTTTACTATGTTAAGTAGAACCTCTTAACACATAACGGCCTTTAAATGAAGAGGTTTATTAACAGTTTTGTAACAACATTGTAATTTGCCATTGCAGAAAAAGAAATAACAAACATAATTCAATGGGATAAGGCCGTGACTTTATTAAGCATTTGGTGCAAATAAATGTCAATGAAAAACAAAATATGAAATAATGTAATGAATAAAATATGAAAGACAGCTCCCAGCGAAAATGCTTGGACAGCTACATAGCAACGCAATGGTGCTGAAACTATGATAATAAGCGCTAAATATGCTAAATTCTGTTACAATACGGTCAGGGGAAATGAAGTCGTATGGCATGGGAAAATCCAGTAGAAAATAACATAATTATTCAGAGCTAAAGAGAAAACGAGGCGAAGGTGAACTCTCAGAGATCTCCATATAATTATAATGAGATGATGTTGACGGACAGCATTCATTGCACCGAAATGCACATAATAGCGTGTATTGAGGGCCACACAATATTTTATGAAATAAAATTCGCCAATCAGAAAATACCTATTACAATCACGATTTATTTTAAGGTAATATAGACTTTTACTTTTATTACGAGGGGGAGACATACATATACATTGAATTTATGCCGATTGATAAATATCAGTAAATAAACATATCAGAAGTGTCCAAAATGGCAAACCCCCTCAGGCTACTAATTTTATATAGACTAATTAAATAATACAAAAGTATATCTTAACCCCCAACTCCTCCCCTCAGACACCTATGAGTCCAGAGCAAAGTTACTTGGCATGAAGCATGGCCTTATGGGCCTTTACAAAAGTTATTAAATCATGTCGCTAGGATAATTATTTATTCTACCCCCGAGTGTCATTTAGTTATACTTGTATAGTAAAAGACATTTAAATCCTCTGGAAAACTATAATGTCCAGATCTTAGATCTTTGGCATAAAACATTTGCTAGCCGATTTCTACAAATATTTATAAATCATGCAGGGTGAAACGCCAAATGCGATCTGATCATTTACTTTTGAAAAAGATGTGATCTTTTCTAACAATAAATCTCAGTTGAGCGATATTGGGCAATCTGACACTCTTGTACTTATTATATCACGCCGCTCCTACGAGGTAGAAATATATAATTTCATTCTGGATTGTTAAATCCACAGACTCACAGATCACATCATTCGATTGCGGCATAAATCCGCTCTTGTATGCTGACTTTAAAACGCTGACTTTAAAACCGTATGATGACAAAAATGGATAACTTTGCCAATTTGAGTGGGTACTTAAATTCGACAGTTGCGAATTTGAATGTATCCCTAAATTTTACCAAGGAAGAAATGTATAGCATCGGAGGAGTTGCACACATTGTCAATGTTACAATATCGGTTCTGACTGTTGTTTTGAACGGTTTCGTAATAAAATGCCTGTTCAATCATCGCTCGAAATTTCCGGAAGTAATTTTTCAACAGACCTTGTGTCTGAGTGTTACAGATTTTATTGCTGGATTTACGCCGGCTGTCTCATGTCTAACACTGTTTGAGAAGTTGAATAGAAGCGCGAGGGCGTGCACCGCAATTCTCAGCACGGCTAGCGCCGCCCACCTGGCTGTTCTAATAAACCTTTGCTTCTTGTCGATAAGACGATGGGTAGTTTTACGAAATGCTTCAAAACCGAATGCAAGTGTGGGACAAGTATCTACAACACGGACTGTTGTGTATATTATATGTCCGTGGATTATAACTGCATTGGCCTACATCCCAGTGGTGAGAGTAGCAATTTCACAAGGAACGTCTTCATTGAACGGATGTCTCTCCCCAGCGGCAATGGAAGACAGTGAGACCATTCTCCCATACTTTGCTTTCAACATCATCTCTTTATTGTTGCTTACTTTATTTTACATTGGCTCAATGTTTGCTCTAAAGCGAATTGAGTCGCCACCAAGCATGAACGCCGCCCAGGGCCGCCGTCAACGTTTACAGGAAAAGGCTTTTAAACATCTGATGTTAGTGCTGATAGTTGCTAATATTGTAACACTGCCGTCGGTTATACTGATTTTACTGTCAATCCTGAATATTTTCAGGGACAGCCAAATCATGTTCATTGGGGACCGCTTACAAATGCTGAACTCTGCAATAAATACAATTCTTTACAGTTTTCATATAGCCGAGATGAAAACTGCCATTGGAGATGGCGCAAGGCAACTGTTGAACAGCTTTCGGGTGTGTTTCGGATGCAAAGGAAACGAGGAGGTCTACGCTCAACGACCAGGGAGTAATGAAAATGTTCGTTATTGAACGCGTTACATGTAGAACATATTACGTGATATGTCATTTATAACATGACGTGATGTACTGTTGTCAACAATGTTGTGTGTATTCGTTAGCTTTTTAAACTTGTACAAGTAAATGTTAATAAAAGGACAGACCATGGGCAAAATTCGAGTGAAATACAGAACTGAATTCAATAGTGCGGTAACAATTACATTAAAATCATTTTATTATTAGCTTGACTTTTTTTTTTTTGGAAAGAAAGTAGAAACGAGGAGGTCTACGCTCAACGACCAGGGAGTAATGAAAATGTTCGTTATTGAACGCGTTACATGTAGAACATATTACGTGATATGTCATTTATAACATGACGTGATGTACTGTTGTCAACAATGTTGTGTGTATTCGTTAGCTTTTTAAACTTGTACAAGTAAATGTTAATAAAAGGACAGACCATGGGCAAAATTCGAGTGAAATACAGAACTGAATTCAATAGTGCGGTAACAATTACATTAAAATCATTTTATTATTAGCTTGACTTTTTTTTTTTTGGAAAGAAAGTAGAAGTATATAGCCCTGATGGCCTTGCCGTTGCCGTCCACAAACTTGTATCTTGTTCTTACTAATATCGATCATCAACATTTAGGCAATTAACGTAAAACTGTATGTTACGATCATAGCAGATTTAGAACTGAAATATCAACAATAAAATAGACAATAAAAGTGTTAAAGATCAACGACACACACTATAGAGTATATCTTTATCATTTTCTTGTATTGTATATCATTTTGACAAAATAAATCAAAATTCACAACAAACACTAAAAAGATATATTTCTAGACAATAAGATGTAATTATAATGTAGTTATAAAAATAACATGTTTCTTACAGCAAGTTTCAAATCTAAAAAAATCATCGGTCAGAATCTTAGTTCTATGTTCGGTTCTGACGAATCAGATTACCGGGTCCAAGGTTATAAAGAAATTCTCTCCGAATAGTTGAGATAAAAATATCATCATTGTTAAAAAGGTTATAGTTTTCTCGTCATCAAAACATAAAATGAGTGATTTGTTGTGAAAAATTGCTACCTGAGTGTGTAATGATGACCACATCTGCGCATGTTTCTAAATTGAAAATTTTGCCATTTCATGTTTAAATGGTGAATTCTGCTTAAGTCGGTGCAAGGGGCGTGGACGGTAGTTCGCACTTGACAGTACTGTCCATGAACAGGCTCAATCAAACTGAGCCTGCAACATTTTCAATTTTACCGTTTTAGATTTTCGTTAAGGGTTCTTATTTTCTCTATTTTATACAGGTCTACGAATTATATTATCAGACAGATGAATGTTGAAAATTTTTATACCTAAGGTCCTCTACTCTATTTGTAAGCTTTGGGAGACAAATGCTCGCTATCTTCAACAGTTCCAGACGACATTCCTTGAAAAAAAGTGCAAAAATGAACGTGTCCGTTATAGCATAGCCCCGAATGAGAAAAGAACATCATAAATAATCAGCAAACTTTGGAGGGAATCAATAGAAACCACCGAGATGGCATATAAGATGACGTTAACAAGAAAACTTATACCATTGGCTGATATCACAAACGTTGTCCTGTATAGTCTGACAACGCTTTTTGTTTTATTGATACTGGATTGTTGATATACAATTTTTGCAATAATTGATAAACACACGCACGTGACAGGAATGGTTGTTCCAAGAATAGGTCCAACAAACGGTGGAGAAAATTTCCTAAAGCACGTGACCTTTATGTATTGGTCTGAAGATGAAGTGAGGTCACAGCTCAAAATCATTCCTGAAACAAAACCCACGAATACCATGCACCAAATACATAAGACAATAACTTTTATCTTCCATGACTTGCTCTGACAATGACGGCTGTAGAAGAATGGAAACTGTATGACAACAGTCCTGTCGAGTAATAACATGGCAATATTTGTATAGCTTACCATTCGAATCCCCACACCAAGCACAGTTAAAATGACAAATTCCTGATTGTTATAGCCAATTATCCTCCTAGACGCAGCTATAAAAGCCATAACGGCATAAGATTGCAACAATGTTTGTGAAAGAAATCTAGCCATGTCGGGAATACGCTTGGTTTTCAACATTGCAGAAATTACAAAGCAAACAAACACTAAGTAAATTATGAAACAACTTATCACACTTACAGTTAACACCAACGAATCATCTGTCATCATATCAACATAATCGTCACTATTTAACGTGTCATTAACATCTGTTGTTTTGTTAGTCATGTTAACTAATGAAGGACTAGTGTTTTGACAACCGTTGCATCGTCATTACAAAAGCTAAAAGACATTTTCAAACTACGAATCTTAGTTTGTACACTAATTGAAAGCTTATCAGCTTGTGAGATCTTATCAAGAGATTGCGATGTTCAAACTAATTTCACTTTCCGATCCAATAAAATTATCATTGAAATAGTACAATTAATTTCCTTTTTTCATGAAACGAAATTCTAGTTAACTATGTATACATTGTAGGAATCTAATGTTCCGATCTTCCAAATAGTTTTTAACCAGAATGGATTATACAACTTATTTCCACCCAAGTCAATGACAGATGACGCAGTTAACTTGCTTAAGATGACATCCAGATGAAATGTGCTACATTAACCTGTCCAGATGACACCCAGATGGAAAGTGGTAAAATAATCTGTCCAGATGACATTTAAATGACAAGGTGATACAATACCCTGCCCCGATGACATCCAGAGAATAAGTGCTACAGTAATACGCCACGATTTCAATCAGATGGTAAGTTCTACAGTAATCTGCGTAGATGACTTTCAGAGAATAAGTGCTTTAGTAATCTGCGCAGATGACATCCAGATGACAAGATGCTACAATAGCCTGTCCAAATGACACCCAGATGCAAGTGCTACAGTAATATGCACAGATGACATCCAGATGTAAAAGCACTACAATAATCTGCACAGGTGACATTCAGATGATAAGTTTTTACAGTAATCTGCACAAATGACATTCAGATTGGCAAGATGCTACTGTAACGTGTCCAGATGACAATCCAGGTGATAAGTGCTACAGTAACTTGCATAGATGACAACTTAATGCTAAGTTCCGTCCGTAAACCACCTGATTCAAACCGCTAAATCAAAGGCAAAATCTCTGACAAAACTGAATTAATCCACACGCAAAACCCCAGGTGTAGGCTGATCAACCATTCCTGTCCTGTTTGTTGACTCTAGCTCAATCACTTTTACAGCGACATTTTAAAAATATAATGAAATTCATCACCTATTTCTTGCTGGTTACAAAGTGAGCAGGTTCTATTTTCTCTTTCAACACCAAAATACGACCTCTCTCTATAGAAATGTCATTAATGACCATGGGATTTGTTGTTTGTCAGTCGCAACTTTTCGGCCCTATCGTCAGTAAACGGATATTATAGATAATAGCCGAGGACGTTCCGATTTGTAGTTTGTATAATTATTTTGCATGTCCATATAATTGTATTTTGCAAAACTTGAATCCGCACTTACTACCAATGAATATAAACGTTATTCCAAGAAAATATATATGACCAATCCGTATAATAGAAATAACTCCTTGCAATAAATCCCAAGTTGTATCAAACCATAACCGACAGTCGGTATTTTCTCATCTGTTTCTACAAAACAAAAAAAGACTAAACGTATGGTGAAGTAATAAAGCGTTTAATGACATTGATCATTTTTGATCGCCTGACCATTTGTATTATCATAGTTTTCAAATCGTGTCATTTGCTAACTATCGTGGCCAAGGCAACCTTCCAGGAGACTTCAGATTGTCTATGTCAGTACATGTATATGCAATTAAAATAATTACGATATCTCTATTGAACTGCTGCGCATTACCAGCTTAAAGGGAAGCCGCCGATCGCGAGGTTGTTTTGACATGATGGGACTAGAAATATTTTTTCGAGATTAATGTTCTATTTGATGTAGATATGAACAAATGATTTATGTAGTAAAATTTCAGATTATTCGCTCACTCCATTTTTACATCTTCATCAGGAATGATAACTGCTTGAAATAACATAGAATTGAAAAGTGTTTGCAACGTTTTTAACTCAAATCGGGTTAAGAAAAGCACAAAAATACGATTTTCAATAGATGTTTGAGTATATTCTTCATTCACCTTTTGGATATCTTTCTGTTTTAAAGTGCCCCTTTTTTTGATCTGTATATGAAACTCAATTTTATGTTTTGGGACTTTATGACCTCAGAAGAAGCCCTTGACTGGCCATAAAATATATTTGTAACATTTCAATACAACGACGGGCATAGCATTTCGTTCATTGGGAATATCTGTATGATAATAATAATAATAATAATAATAATAATAATAATAATAATAATAATAAAAAATGATAATAATAATAATAAAAATAAATATATGAAGAAGAAGAAGAAGAAGTAAAAGAAGCAAGAGAGTTTATTGGTGAAATATTAGAAGTTATAAGTAATAAAAAAAACTTTAACATTTAAAAGGTGGAAAGTACGACGGTGACAAGTCGGTAAACGAAACCACGATGGAAAGACCTCGATATAATTTCATGCTTTAACCATCGTACTTTAGACTTTTCATCACCGTATTTTCGGCCTTTCACCATCGTGGTTTCATTCTTTCGACTTTTCGCCTTCATACTTTCGACTTTTCATCATCGTGGTTTCGACTTTTCATCATCGTGGTTTCGACTTTTCATCATCGTGGTTTCGACTTTTCATTATCGTGGTTTCGACTTTTTATCATCGTACCTTTTTAACGCCTAACGAAATTTGAATAGGGAACAGTACATGAATGCCAGTTATTTATCCTAACTTTTAATTTTGTACTTTTATTAGTTTATATAGTTTATTGTCATATTGTCATATTTTTACATATTTTATTATGAGTATTCTGGTCAGCAAAATTGTCTTATCCATATTCAGTTAGTTTTGTCATAAACACGGTGGCTGAACCACATATGTATCTCAAAATTGATCATCAGTTAAAAAAAATACCATAACGTTTATAATTTTATTATATTGGCCTTATTAATGTATGATATACATATGACAAAAACAACATTGTATTTACACCAATAAATATTGAACACTGCCATTCATAAAATTGAATTACATGTATAAGAGGAAAGGAAACAAATCATATTTTAATAAAATTCTAGTTTTATTCATAAAACATAAATAATATGTGACTTTTCACTGTTCTTGATGTCCACTACATGTATAAAACTCTTTTTGTGACAGTGAAAGTAAGTCATTCACAGGGTATGCTTTCTACTTTTTAAGACATATCAAAGTTTGTTTTAGTTGTTGTTTTTTATTACAACAACAAAATCATAATCAAAGCACAGAAGGCGCTGAATTTGTTTGGGTCTCAGAATGTAAGAAAGGTGCAGGTTGTGAGATTATATGTTTAGTGCCACCAATGCTTTCCAGCGTTTTAATTGTAGTAAATTGGCTATAAGACTAATTGCAACACTGATATTCAATCCAATGTTTATTTGACTTTAACAATTTAAAAAAATGAGTTCAGGGTAAACCTGTTGTTTAAAATTGAAGTAAATATTACTGGGATTTGAACTCCAGACCTCTCGCTTCCTAAGCGAGCCCGAAAACCCTTCAGCCACGGTTAAATTTATATGTGAACGGCCTGAAGAAAACCATATTATTCTAAATTAGGGCTTGTAACGACTTTTAACTGTTGTTTAACACAGATGTAAATAATCCTGAAGCTTACTATAAGCATGTATATTTATAAAGAATCAAAGGGCTTCAAGTTCTTTGGTATTTTCTGATCTTTGCAATCTAAATCGTACTGTATATCTGTATGCATTTTCCTGTATAAGTTTATTTTTATGTATTATAATTCATTTTGTAAGGCACACACGGAATTCTGCATAACTAGAGTTGCATCAAAAAATCATTTATGTACTTTTTTACGACAGCCACACTTTATCCTTGTAAATCATGGCTACTTCTTAACAAAAACAATTAAAAAAAGAATTTAACAAAAAAAAAATTTCCTCGACTGGGATTCGAACTCGAGACCTCTCACTCACTAAGCGAGCGCGTTACCACTGTACCACGGAGAAGTTATACACAAAATGTCTGAATAATATCAAGTCATTCTAAATTTAGAACTTCCATTGCATTCAGGAATCCTTATTAATTTCGTGGTATTTTGTTCAGGGTAAACCTGTTGTTTAAAATTGAAGTAAATATTCTAGCGAAAATCCTCTCGCCCAAACAGTCCGACATGTAGAATCTATATATTCCACTACTCGGTTTGTGTAGTATTCGGTAATCTACATGGCTAAAAATAGTATTTTCATTGATAAAATCATATTCATCCGCGTAATTTGTGATTGTGCATTTATTGACAATTCTATAAGCCAACGCTATTGTTTAACTTTAAATGCGTTGTAATTTGTTGGATACTTGTAACAAAATAAAATATTTCTTTCTTTTAAATCGCTAGTTTTAAGCTGTTTTGAGAA
The DNA here is from genome assembly GCF_026571515.1 of Ruditapes philippinarum. Lineage (NCBI taxonomy): Eukaryota > Metazoa > Mollusca > Bivalvia > Venerida > Veneridae > Ruditapes > Ruditapes philippinarum. The sequence continues at coordinate 34,888 of NW_026858999.1, forward strand.
CTACTTGTTGTTAGGTTTGTCATAAACTTCTGTGTCAGAGATTGAATGTCCGCTTTGTATTTAGTTATTTTCGATCAGAAAATACCAGAAAACAATATTAGAAATCTTCGACCATTCGGGAATTACTTTGCTTGAAAATTGATGCGCCTGTCTTTGACCATCTTTACGCAGTGATCTCCCCTGAATTTTTCGGCTTTAGTGTACAAACAAAAGGGAAGTAACCGCTTCAAAAAAGTGGACTACTTTCGGCATTTGCAATTAAGAACATTAGACTCTGAAATTTCGCTACCATTATTTGTTTGGTCTGACGACCCAAACAAATAAAAATAACAACACAGCAAAAACATAAAATCGAAATATATTCTTGCATTTTTATATACATGTACATGTGTATCCCAATTTCTGTTTTGTATTTTGATTAAGTCTACATTCGTTTCTGTATCTGGTGTGTCCAAAACATGATTTTTGTAAATTACAAAAGGTCCAAAACGATTCAACTTTTTCACGAAAGCAAATAATAACAGAATGATGTTAAATATTAGATAAAGTTAACTGAAACAAGCATTGAGATAAAACAATGAATATAACTATCACATCTTTTTAATATATCCAATGAGCTTCAAGCATGTGCACCATTTTATATAAATAAGTATTGGATCCAAATTTATTGATTATGGCCTGGCTTTCTTTATTCTGCGACCAAACACATATGATATTCCTACATGTATTGCATTCCATTTTTAAACGAATATGTCAAATATATTTATACTGTAAGTAAAAAAAAACAAACTATAAAACATATAAAAAACAACAACGAAAAAAAAAGCAATCGGCGACAACACCCCCCCCCCCCCCCCGAAAAAAAATAACCCCCCCCCCCCCCCCCCCCCCCCCCCCCCCCCCCCCCAAAAAAAAAAAAACACACACAAAAAACAACAAACAAAAAAAACAACAACAAAAAAAACAACAACAAAAAAAAAACCGAAAAACAACAACAACAAACAAACAGAAATGTGATGTTAAATAAGATATATACATGTAGCTTTAAATTTCTATAATTGTATGTGAATACATACAATTATAATTATCCTATTCTATTTTAGTATTTCATATATCAACGTCTTAATATATCAATATCAAATATTGGTGTAATATTACTTTGAATTCCTGTATCATTCTTTTAGTTATACTATTAAAGGGAATTGGTCTGTAATACAATGAATAATCGTGTTGACAGCATTTAGTATCAGACATAGAAGCAAATCATGACAGAATTATATAAAGATTTTGTTGGCAAGTGTGAGATACATGATCTGATATTATATATATTCATACAACATATATGAGTCCATCTTTACAAAACCAACATAGTGCGTTTGCGACCAGCATGGATCCAGACCAGCCTGCGCATCCGCGCAGTCTGATCAGGATCCATGCTGTTCGCTATCAGTTTCTCTTCTTGTAATAGGGTTTGTAAGCCAACAGCATGGATCCTGATCAGACTGGTCTGGATCCATGCTGGTCGCAAACCCATTATGTTGGTTTTGTCGTGACGAGGCTCAATTTTATTCAGTGACAGGTATTGTTTTTTCACACCCAAACAAGCCAGTGAATTGTGTTGCTACTTCGCTTATAGCGAACTTCGGATATAACGAACGATATATTAATGTCCTATTGAGTTCGTTATAAGCGGAGTCGACTGTAAAATCATTATACATGTGTGTGTCATACATCTTTCATCTCAACAACAATATTTGGAGACTGTCCTGAATTTGTTGTTGTTGTTATATTGTTAATAAGTACAGGATTACTAGATCTGTCTCGTGATTGTTCGTGTAGATAATGGGTTTCTTGTGACACATCCTTTCGTATACAAGACACGTATTTTAACTGAAAAACATAAAATTTATGCACATGTACACTATTTGGATATGGGAATTAGAATCTATTAACTGTGCACGTTTACTCTTTTCAAATGAATCGGTAATTATCGACTAGTTTCGGATGTTATCGTGATACCCCGAACTTTTTTGAAATGTCTATATTTTATAAATTTTTGTCATGCAAGAGGGCGCTTTCATCTGTGACGCCATTATTTGAGAAAATGCTTAAATGGCGACTCGCTTATATATGCTCAATAGGGTCCGTGAATAAATAGTAATAGATAGCTATTTGAGACGATTTTAAAACACCAAATCGGTTCTTATATACGATAACCATGTTTAACTAAGTTCCAAAAGATTGACCTATTTGGCTTACAGACCTCTCAAATTGTGAGCTTTAAGGAACCATTTAGCTCTTGTAAAATGAAAGGGATGCACTTCTCTCTATATATTGATTATATAATACCATTTTAAATCACAGACTACAACATATCAACAAAATTTTTATTCAAGACGATTTATGGAAGCCGTGACTGTCTTATGTTATCAATGATTTTGCTATCTTGTGAAACGATAATATTATTTTGTCGTTTGAGCATGTTAACATGTGCAATTTACATCATGTCTTGTCAAAGGAACATGCTGACTTGTACAAACAGCATGTTAACTTGTCAAATTATTATGATGACATGTGCAGACAACATGCTAACTTGTCAAAGTATCGTGATGACTTGTGCAAACAACATGCTAACTTGTCAAAGTATAATGATGACTTGTGCAAATGACATGGTAACTTGTCAAAATGTAATGATGACTTGTGAAAACGACATGTTAACTTGTCGAATTATTGTGATGACATGTGCAAACAGCATGTTAACTTGTCAAAGTGTCATGATGACTTGTGCAAACGCCATGTTAACTTGTCAAAGTTTATTGATGACTTGTGAAAACGACATGTTAACTTGTCGAATTATCGTGATGACATGTGCAAACAGCATGTTAACTTGTCAAAGTGTCATGATGACTTGTGCAAACAGCATGTTAACATGTCAAATAACCATGATGACTTGTGAAGACAACATGTGAACTTGTCAAAGAATCGTGATGACTTGTGCAAATGACATGTTATCTTTATCATACTGACATGTCAAAACGTGCTGTTAACTTGTCATCATCATGACTTGTGCAAATACCATGCTAACATGTAAAAATTCCATGATGACATGTGTAAACAGCATGTTAACCTGTCGAATTATCGTTATGACATGTGCAAACAGCATGTTAACTTGTCCATATATCATGATGTCTTGTGCAAACGACATGTTAACTTGTCCAAGTATAATGATGACTTGTGCAAATGCTATGTTAACTTGTCAGATCATCGTGGTAACATGTGCAAACAACATGCTATCTTGTCCAAGTATCATGGTGACTTGTGAAAGCGACATGTTAACTTGTCAAAATTTCATGATGACATGTGCGAACAGCATGTTAACTTGTCAATGTATCATGATGACTTGTGCAGATGCTATGTTAACTTGTCAATGTATCATAATGACTTGTGCAGACAACATGTTAATTTGTCGAAGAATCGTGATGACTTGTGCAAAACACATGTTAACTTGTTAAGGTATTATGAGCATGTCATCACGATAATTCCACAAGTTAACATGCTGTTTGCACATGTCATCATGAAATCTTGACAAGTTAACATGTCGTTTGCACAAGTCATCATGATACTTTGACAAGTTAACATGTTGTCTGCACATGTCATCATGATTATTTGACAAGTTAATATGCTGTTTTAACAAGTCAGCATTGTCTTTAGACAAGATATGATGTAAATTGCACATGTTAATATGTTAACTGACATCGTTTCACAAGATAGCAAAAACATTGATAACATAAGACAGTCAAGGCGTTCCATAACGATTAGATACTAGTAAAGAGGAAACTTACCGACAATAAAGCTATGACCGTTCCTAAAATAGCACCAGCGATGACGTCACTAAAATGATGTTTGTTATCATTCACGCGGGAAATACAAACAAATATGGCTGCGCATAAAATTCCAAGTTGTATTAATGGCAAAAATATTCTTATTTTTTTCGTCCATGTGAAACGGAGCTGCAGAAAAATCTAAAAATAAAAATAAAAGCTACATTTATTATATCAAATAAACTGTACATCATGTCATACTATCAGCCATATTTTTCTAGCTAAGATTTATACAAAACCTCGTAGAAATAATCATATTAAGTATGCTGCATTTGAGACTTCTTAAGCCGGTCAACCTTACAAATGAACATGTATCTTTTTTTAACTTAAATCATGTAAGTTATTAAATATTCATAAAATTCTTTTATACACATTTAAAGAAAGGTTCATAGATATAATATATTATTATTGAGAGTACATACGATTTTGACGGTAGTGTTTTTGTGTGCGTGCGGGCGCGCGCGTGTGTGTGTGTGTTTTTTTTTTTTTCAATTTATAATCAATCAGCATACAATTTGGTCAAAGTGACATGATTAACATTGCTTAAGCTACCTCTAAGTGATTATGTTATTACAACCGTGTTCCTGAAGAATTATTAAAAGAGATGATAATTATATCATTATTAAAAAATAAAAGATATAATCTCACCAGTAAATATATTGCACCGAAAGTTGACAAAGAAGCATGGCCTGATGGGAACGATTTCCTGGAATAAATTGACAGAATTATTAAGGTTAGTAAATTACACATTATTGATATATACTTATCTTCAAAATTCATGGATTGTTCTACTCACAGACGGATTTGTCATTCTTGGTCATACGAACTAGCAATTTATAAACACAGTATATTAAATAATTTTATAATAAAGCACGTGTGTTTTTGTAACGACTTTTTTATTGGATTATAGTTAATGTTATGCTATTTATATACACGACCGGTTAACATGCATCTCACTAAAATAAAATGACCGTGATATACTAAATATTCCTTACAAAAAGTTCTGACAGGTCATATGACCATATATATTATATAAACATTTACTAAGAAACAAGGCTACACATGTATCAGCTAGTAAATATTAAGCCATTGATTATTTATTTCACTTGGAAAACAAGTAAAATCTGTGACCCCTTCGCGCTTTATTTACGGTACGAGCCGGGCACCTGTCAAGAAGACCCATTTTTCAGTAAGCCTAAATCTGTTTACTTCCTAGTAATATATGTCCGTAATGCGTGCCTGGTCATTCTCCAATTCTTCTTCTAACACTTAAAGTACTTTGATATATAATATTAATTTAATAATAAGCTAAAGGTAATTTTACATTATTAGATCCACCTTTGTTATTTGGCAGGAAGGGCAAAAGGTTAAAATACCTTTAATGATTTTCATCAATGATTTTCATTAAGACAACACTCTGGTGCGTTGTTATTTCTGCTTTAAGTCGGACACTTTTGAAAATTTTAAGTTACATGTCTTTTCATTATATATATTTCCATGATAATGCAAAATCAAATTTCTTTCGATAATTAAAGATTGAGTGCCTGGTCAAATGTAAAAAAATTGTTGTTATGATATTTCCACGGCAACGTAGACCATACAGTCGCACTTATTAAAAATTTCTTTATGCTTAAGCTGTTGGGAGTTTTCCCAGATTTTTTTTATATCAAATTAGCTTTTGCAAACAATTTGGTGCCCAACCAGGGATCGAGTATCACAGCCTCTTGTCAGGTAACTACTTGTTTGACAGTCAAAATTTATCATTTTATATTTCGAGAAAATTATATGAAATTCAAAACATTAAGAAGACATTATTACAGACGACAATTTCCCCCAGCATGCAAAGCGTTCAATTATAGCCATACCTTGAATCTAAAAGTTTCCTCTTTGTAACGTCTGATGTACACACGTCAGTTTGTATCATAATGTAACCATGGGAACAGTTTATTTTAGAAAAGTCTGGTTTACATAAAGATACAAAATGGGGGCGGAGCCTTCCTCCAAATAATTTCATGGTTTCTGTCAGAAATAATGTACATGTCGTGGCGAATAAAAATGCTCCAATAGTTCTGAAAGAAAAAAGTGAAACTTTTACATTAATTTAGATAACTTTAATAATATCTGTCATATTTTGCGGTTCGGATCGGAATATCCGTCCCGAGGTGGCCCGCCCATTGGGCGGTAACGAGGCTTGCCGAGTTACCGCCCATGGGCGGGTGACCGAGGGACGGATATTCCGATCCGAACCGCAAACATATGTCAGATGTTTTTTCTTGCATATTCTACCATATTCCATTATATTTTAAATTCTTTATCTTTATTTTCAATGAAAATTTATATCATAACAACCGTAACTACTTTCTTACAACAGCGTATGAATTACAACTTCATTCATAACGGTAAAATGACGTCATCCTAACCGTGCCATTGTACAGCACGCGACTCATCTGGAACCCCCCATGCCAGATGAAATTTCCGGCATGGGTAAAACTCACGGAAACGCCAGTCTGATATGCAAGAAAACATTTATCACATACCCGTGCAATTTTATAACACTTTTTTTAGTAATTTTATAATAAAGCACGTGCGTTTTTGTAACGTTGATTACCGTTAATAATAATGGTAACGTGTTAATTTTTTTGGCATGATGTCATATGCGTTACACAAACATAGCGTAAAATACGTAAAATCATGTTACGTATTTATTAGCGCCTTAATGGGAAAATGAATATTTTGTACTCTTTACTGGTCTTATTTTCAGGTTTTTTTGGACAGAATATGACAATCGTTTAGCTTCTTTACTAAATTAAATGAACTCGTTGAGTAAAGTGATAATGTGCTAGCCAGAGGCTTGCATAAGGTAATTTTATTCAACTCGTTCAATAAAAGCAGTACTAAACTTATACTGGTTCTGGTTCAATATACTGTGATATGTGATAAGTGATATGATGCACTTTTCCAAAATAAAATTGCTGAAATACTTAGTTTGAAACAACACAGAATTGGCGTAACATCATAACAATTCATAAATTCGTACATGTTTTGTAACCATGACGGCCAGGTCCACCATGACAGTTCGGTTTATAAAACTGATTTTGATGATAATGAACTTAAAAATGAAACAGATTTACCTGTACAGCTTCACCGAGAGTTTTTGTGCTAAACATTTCTTTTCGTTTGTCTGTTTGTTTGTAGAGGAAATAGTGTGGGCCGTTTCTATGATTATCATCTGAAAGAAGATAATCCAAACATTAGAAAGAACTCGTATAATACGAAAGAGCGGCGGTCACATTATAACTTCTTCGTGAACTTAAATTCGTGAATTTGAAATCGTTAATTTATAAAATTGAAATCGTGTATTCGTGATGTTTAAAACGTTAATTCACGAAGTTTAAATTTTGAATTATATATTTAATTTAAGTATATGTAACAAAATTTTTTTTACAAGAAGTGTAAATACAAAATTACACTTGTCATTTACTTTATTTCTAGACATAAATGTAAAAAAAGCATGCTGAACATTTTTTGTGAGTGGCGGCATGACCCAGTGGTAAACGTGTCTGACTAGTAATCTAACGATTGCTGGCCGCGTAGGTTTAAACCCTGTGAGGAGCAAACGTGACCAAGAAACTTTACACTCATTGCTTTGTACTGGTTAGTTCCAGGAACAGATTCCTGAATAAGCTTATAGCTTTCAACACAATCGAACGAAATAAATAAT
>NW_026859000.1:0-37762 GCF_026571515.1 Ruditapes philippinarum
AATTTTTTTTTGAGATGTCCCCTCGTTGCCATGGTAACAGAAAATTTGAGCCTGAGCATGTTGTTGCAAGGGCAATGGTCCAGCCAACATTTGTGCCAAGTTTGATTAGTGTTGAAGCAGTTTTTATAGTATTATAGCAATTTGAACTTGTAACGGGAGCCTTTTCAATGAAAACAGCCATTTTTCACAAAATGCTCATGAAGTAATGGGTTAATGAAAAAAATCAAAAAATCTACAAAACAACAATTTTTCTTCAAATTTATATGACAGGCCATGTTTAAACATGGAAAAACGCGATTTAGAGTAATTTCAAGTATTTTCATCATTTTCTGTTAACCCATTACTTCATATACACGCCTTTTAACGCCTTTTTCACCCCCACCCCCCCCCCCCTTTTTGTTGTCTCAAATGGTGAAAAAATGCATTATTTAGGCCCTTAACACTTGTTTTTGTTTGAGAAATGTTGTTAAAAAAGTGACCACTTTTTCGGCGCGGCCCCCCAACCAAAAGATACATTGAACATTTTTTGTTTCAGTTTCAAATTCAAAGTCCATTAAACAACTACTGTTCGTCAAAGTTGCAAGATTAAGCAAAAGTGTGTAATCTCGTCCGTGCATAAATTATCAAAACCAATGGGTATTTATAACTGGTTTGTTCGTTTTCGGAAAATAAGGATGTTATGAAATTGTTATCATTGTCACGTGACTTGGATGCACTTTGATAATAAATATATTTTTAGCGCAAGTAAATAGGTTATATCACACAAAGTTTAAACTGAAATACAGTTGTTATACATAGTTTCGTTGTCTGATACAGACAAAAAGTGCTAACATTCGTTAAAGAAAAGGAAAAATAAAAATAACAGGTAATGCATATAATTAGATAACGTTATAAAAAATTATGTGCACATTTTCAAATGCAGGCACCTTATTAGACATATAAGTAAAGTATTGGGCGAGCTTTGACTGTTCTTATAACTGACATGTAAAGCTTGTCTTCCATGTATGATTTGCATGGCTTCTGTCTATATTATTGTATGATTTGCATAATTTATGTATTTATTATGGTGCGATTTGAATGCAGGAATGCTAAAGATTTACCCTGTAGGGGCTTTGTCGTCCATTTTGTTTTTTAATGTGTGGTATTGAATTCTGCGTTATGATTGGCTTAGGGCAGGCGCTGTACGGGTAAAAATAATTAAATATTGTCAATTGTATATGTCGCTGTCAATGAAAGACGGGCAAAAAACGTGTTGATTTTGTTCATTAACTACGATTCGTTTTACACTTACAGGGAGAATGAAGATATACTGTTTGAGATGTAGAATCAAGACAGAGACTTTGTATGAACATCTTGTCAAAATGGCGAACGGTAGAACAAGTGTTCGAGGGATATGTGCACATTGTGGTACACAGAAGCATCAGATTGTTGGCTAGCCATTTCCGGTCTGCCAAGGAAACATTTATTATTATTTTTATAAAATGAACGAACCATTTTATCAACTTATAATATTTTTATTGTTCAACAAATTCGCCGAGAAGATGCATCACGTGATTAGCTTACAAACAAATCAAATATTATTTCACTAATGAAAATGTTCAGTAATTCTGGTCATAAGGAGATCAATGCAAAACTTGTGTTCAATATTGTTTAAATTTATACATGTCAATTATTAATTTACATTAACTCTTGCAGAAAATCTGAATAAAACTACAGTATCATCGTATTTATTTTTATGTCAACACAAATAGAACACGGCATTTTTAAAACCAGCTGCATGTAATTCTCATTTTGAATCAAAATAGCTGTCTGGATCTATAAAGATATATACACTGTACATGAATATACATTAAATTATTGTATATTGGATCCCGGGCTTCAGCTGAGCTTCCCGTCATAAAATAAACTCAATCAGTCTAAACTCTACAGTATTTGAGGCCATTTGCGCCAATATAGATATTATTCAGGGCCATGAAGGCGCTTTCAGTAGATCTATATTATTTTTGGAAAGTTTAGAGGTATATTTAAGCGCCTGCTTGAGTCTAGGAAAAGAGCCCATTTGTAGATACGTAAATATTGGTAAATAAGAAATAGTTTTCCCATAAAATTCAGTAAACATCAAGTTTTTTTCTTCCACTTTTGCAAAGGTATCATGTTTCTCGTAAAATTCCCAAAATTAAAGGGAATTGTACTTCCCTTGGCTGTGAAAAAGTCCTGGTTTTACAACATCATACTCTTATGAAGTGTGAAGAAAAGGTTCCTGTAGTATTTACATTGTTGCATGTCTGAAATTTTCTGGGAAATGTAAATATGTGTATTATAAAATGTGCATCCGGATATGCATCATAAGTCATCAACTGTCATCATTTACAAATCAAAGAAAGACCAGCATGTGTATGTGTTAAAGTATTGCGTCCGTGGCCGAGTGGTTTAGGTGGTTCACTTCAATCCACTTGCACATCACCTCTGTGTATTCAAATCCCGCCTGGGACTTTTGATTAATTCATGGCGGAAGCTATCCAGCTAGCTAACGGAGCGTATGTGGTTCTACTCCTCAGGTGCTTGTTCGTGCCTGAAATAATGCACAAACTTGAGGTTGTGTCTAGTGAAAATGCATCAGAAACCTCCATTTTATTTGGGTGTTTTTTTCCAAAGAGCGACTAGAATTAAATGCATGTTCCTAAATCCGATTTTTGCGAAAACATATCTAGGCACTTGTATTTTAAAATGTGGAACAGAAGCCAAAACTTCTGGATTTGTGCCTTAGGTGTTACTTGTGTTTCCGAGAGATTGACGGGAAACAATGACGACATCGCCATCGGTATGATTTTGAAGAATATCATGTGTGTTAATAATATTTGGCATTTTAAAATCATTCGATTCCTTTAAACGCTTTTCATTTTGCACAATTAAAATGCTTATTCTGAAAAACGGATGAGCGAAGAAAAGATCCGGGACCAAGGTCATCAGGTGATATTGTGAAACTTATAGCAAATATTGTGGATTCGATATCAGAGAATATAGTGGGGCGGGAAATAAGGTCTCTGCTGTCAAAATAGTGCAAATTGTGATACAAGCATGAAACTTTCAGGAAATTATCTTTAGACCATGTCGATTTCAAAAGTGAAGTGGGCCCAAAAATATCTCTGCTCATTCAAGATGGCCGCCATTTTCAAGATGGCCGCCATATAAATTTGATGTACATAATAGATCATTCATTCCAATTTTTTGTACAGACCTGAAACTTACACCAAAGCATGCATATAGTTTCCTCTTTTCAAAAATTTAAATCTTTAAGTAATTTCTCTTGCATATTTCTTCAGAATCCAAGATGGCGTCAAATATGGCTGCCAATTTTAATGAAAACTGATATATCTCTTTTGTAGTATAATTTTTTGCACACGGTATGCGTATTTCCATATAAAATTGTTAACTATATTAGAAAAAATATCAAATTTTAGGTTAACCACATTGTTAGTCATGTTTTTAGTTTTTTGTACAAAAAAATCTTTAAAAAAATCAAAGAAAAAGTGCTATTTTTTTCATTTTTCTCTAACATGGTTTTCTAGGTCTATGTACAAAATTCCAAAAGTTACATAGTTTCTTAAAGTGTATTTGATATTCAATCAACACTATGTTTTATTGTATAATTGTAACAAAAACAAACAAAAATGTGAAGGTTTTATACTTATTAAAAGTGGGTGGGGTAAATTTATCAGACAATTGTAGTACAAAATAACGTTTTTTAAGAATTCTTATGCAAATATTCACTGTAAAAGTATTTTATTGTATTAAGGTATTTTTGTTTTCCTTCAGGTCTAGAGGCTGTACTAAAATATCAATAAATACAGATACAATCATATGTATACATTCAGTTATTAAACGTGTTTGCATGATATAAGTTGTTTCAATAGTCATAATATAACTTGATAATTGTACAGAAAGAAGACTGGATATTCATCAACGAACCATACGTTAGATAAAATCATGCCTGGACCTTAGTGAAATGTTGTCTATTTATGAATACAATTATTTCCTGCACAATTTAGTCTTGCTAAAAGCTTGTAACAGAATGATTCAAAGTTATATTTACTTGCACATCATTGTAACCAAGTATAATTGAATAAGTACCGTCCATTTCTAATAACTTATGTAGACATGATATTTTCAAAAGAAACAAAAATTTAGGCGACTGATACATCATATTATCTAATGACTGGGTGTGCTAAAATAGGTATCAATAAAACCGCTTGACTCACATAACAAACATAGCTTAATATATACTTTGGAATATAAACTAAATGTGTTCCTACTTTATTTTTCCCATAAAACAAGAGAGCATTGTTGACCCTAGATCACGCGCCTAAGACCCACTGCTGGAAAAGGTCTATAATTCTTTTATACTGAAGAATGCTAAAATCATATAAGGAGTATCTTTTTTTCGCCAGTCATGATTTAAAGAATCATGTCCAATAAATAGGCTCTCAGAACTACAAGAAGACTCATATAACTATATTCCAGTAAGAGTCCATGTCAACTAAGTGATTTTGACCCTATGCCAATAGTTTATAATCTTTATATAGCATCACAATGTTATGATATACGATATTTTCTCTTCTCTGTAAACATAGTTTCGGAGAAGAATTTTAATATATAAGTCAATGTAAACTAAGTGACAGGGAAAGCCAGTGGACTGCAGAAACATGATTTAAAGGCCCTCACGAGGAACACAGTTTTTAAAGACTTGTGTAGGGAATCGCATTGAAGTTGTTTTGTTGTTGATGTTATTAAAAAAAATCAACAAACAAACAAACTGTAATGCCTAGAGCTTAGATAGTCAAAATATAACCTTGCCAAGTAAAGAAGACCTCTTTAAAAGTTACATAAAACACTTTTGTATCATTAAGTGTACATGCAATAAAAAATATTCTCAAAATCAAAATGCATAGAGCACTGGTACTAAGCTGGCTTGAAATAAGATATTTGGGATGTAGACTGATATAACATGCATAAATTTGTATGATGCTACTGCAGTCTAAAATGGTTTTGCAATGGTATCACTTAATTTACAAAGACTACTGTAATAAATCTGTTTTCTCTTAACCTACACTATCCGACGCATATACATTAATCATGTATCATCATAATTTTGTTATAATAATGATATATCATGGACAACATGGTCCAAATTTACCAAACACAAAAGGTCACTAAGTTTATATGGACTCGTATATAGATATGGTTATTAAAGTTCTCTCGTGTGAAATAAAAAATTGAAAGCAGATATTGAGCATGTTTCTTTAAAAGCAACCGGATTCAATTATGACACAAATCATGTGTGTTATGACATAATTGACACTCCCAAAATGATCTTGTTACCTTTTTTCCAACAATGATCTTAGGTGAGTGATCCAGGGTCATCATTACCCTCTTATTGAAAGAAAAAAAAGATATGATTACTTTAGGAAATACTAGTACACTTAGTTTGTATCTTAACTTTTCAAAAAGTTACATGCAGGCCAGGCCATATCATTGATATATATGTTTCACATCACATACATTTTGTTGGCTTTTAAGCCATTTTATATTATAAATATAAAAATTGTGAAGGAGTCAAAAATATGCGTTTATAGACTACCTTTATACCTTACATTCAAGTACATGTTTGCTATTTTAAGCACGTTTAGTTGATTTATTGTCTTCTTATATGTCTTTACGATTAACAATTAATATATGATATCAAATATATTGAAACAAGAATCATCATGCAACCAAATTTAATAATTGAATGTATACACATGTTTGTATGTGCATTTCTTGCTCACCCACCAAATGGCCCGAAGGAAGACAAAAATACTTTCATCTAATAAAAAGTACTTTTTAAGTTGGAACATTTGCATAAGAATTCACAGAAAAGTAAAAAGGCAAATAAATAGAATGAACTTAGCTATGTAGATTTTCTGTTGTTTTTTCTTTCACAATTATCATATAAAATTACCCCACCCACTTTCACAAAATATAAAACCTACAGATTTAATGCTTGTCTTACATTCTTTACAATAAACACATAATATTAATGGAATGTCAAATACAGTTTAAGATATAAAGTAACTTTTTTAACTTTGTACATTACTTTAGAAAATCAAATTTGAAAAATATGAAAAAAATGGAATTTTTTCTTGATCTTTTTTAAAGATATTTTTAGACAAAAACTTTTTAAATGTTTACTTTTATTGAGATTTACATATAATTTGATTATCTCTGATATGTTTAAACACTTTTTTTATCATAATAAACATAATTTGTGCAACAAATTATACTATAAAAATGAAAAGTAAAAAGGCAAATAAATAGAATGAACTTAGCTATGTAGATTTTCTGTTGTTTTTTCTTTCACAATTATCATATAAAATTACCCCACCCACTTTCACAAAATATAAAACCTACAGATTTAATGCTTGTCTTACATTCTTTACAATAAACACATAATATTAATGGAATGTCAAATACAGTTTAAGATATAAAGTAACTTTTTTAACTTTGTACATTACTTTAGAAAATCAAATTTGAAAAATATGAAAAAAATGGAATTTTTTCTTGATCTTTTTTAAAGATATTTTTAGACAAAAACTTTTTAAATGTTTACTTTTATTGAGATTTACATATAATTTGATTATCTCTGATATGTTTAAACACTTTTTTTATCATAATAAACATAATTTGTGCAACAAATTATACTATAAAAATGATATAACAGTTTTGCACAAAATCGACGGCCATATTGGACGCCATCTTGGATTTGGAAGAAGTATGAAAGAGAAATTTTGTGAGATTTAAATTTTTGAAAAGGAGAAATTATATACATGCTTTTGGTGTGAGTTAAAGGTCTGTACAAAAAATTGGAATGAATAAGCTAGAATGTACTCAAATTTATACGGCGGCCATTTTGAAAATGGCGGCCATCTTGAATGAGCAGAGATATTTTTGGGCCCACTTCACTTTTGAAATCTACATGGTCTAAAGATGATTTCCTGAAAGTTTCATGCTTGTATCACAATTTGCACTATTTTCTCAATTTCCCGCCCCACTAATATTATACTTTAAAAAGCATTTGGAAATTATTCTTATCAACATAATCAAGAGGTTTTTTCCCCTTAAACATTAGTAAATATGTTTCTTTAAGATACTTTTACGATACTTTTTGTTTTGTTTTGGTTAGTTTTTACCTTGCACCAATTAACACAGTATATAAAGGTCGTATGGCGACTTTCAAGCTTTACTGGTAAAGGAATATTTCAGGAACGCCACTAAATTGGAAATAAAATCTTCTATAGAGTTAAGGCAATTCATGAATCATAAGGCTAAAATATTGAAATTAAAGTACATTTTGTACTTTTTTTATTATGATTAAGTAGTTTTCTGATACTCTAATGTTTTACATGAATTGTTCAGCTTTGTAATAACATACGATATTAAAACAGCGGGAATTCATGTATCTCGTATGCATGTATAAAAAAAAACAACAGCAATTTTTCATTCATACCATTAATAAGTGCTATTCATTTTACAACAGTCTTTGAATGCATGCGTTCATATGCGACTTCCGGTTCCGCTTGCAGACGGCATGCAAAAATAAACAATCAAAAACTGTAGTCCTGCCAATCAGAGAAAGGTTCTAAAAGTAACGTACAAATGATTACTGACTCCATGCCTATGTTATTGAGTAAAGATAATTGTGCTAGAAACTGGTAACAAAGAAAAATCTACGTGTGAAATCACCCCACCCACTCGCGCTGGAAGAACACTAATGGTTACACGGTACTAAATTATATACGCTAGACACACGAAAGATGATATTGGGTAATAGAGACAAGTTTAAATGAAGTTTATGCTTAAAGTGTGCCCTACAAACTTTTTGAAATATGGATAAACAAGTTTGCAAAGGGGAAACGCTGTATGAAAATACCGCACCCACTCGCGCTGGAAGAACGGTATAGGTTATACAGTACTAAATTGTATATGCCTGCACAGACTACATGCAAGATGACTTCTGAAGGATTAGAGACTAGTGAAAAGGTAGTGTATGCTTCAAGTGTGCCCTACGCATTAAATATTGACAAACAACTTGGCAAAACACTGTCAGCAGCAAGACGGCCAGTTAACTTTAAGATTGTTTAGAAAGGGGGTAACTATGTTGTGGAAGCTGATGCTGCAAATTTTGAAGCGTTTCGTTCTGCGTGTTAATGTTATTATGACTATATTAAGCATTCCAGTGGTGTTAAGGTGAACACTGAAAATAAGGAAGATCTAAAGGGAAACTTGGTGCAAGTTATTATGTGGATTGAACAAAGAAGAAGTGAACTTTTTACATATACTTTGAATTTTTACACTACAAAGTGCTCGTGTATGCTTAATGGCAAAAACCCTTTGGTATTCTTCGACTACGATCTACCTGGAATAATCAAGTACTTTAAAAAGGGGCCCCCCCTTGCAGTAGTTTAATTTCAGATAAGGCGCAGACGTTGAAACAGACAAGATCTATCAGCAAGATGTGTAGCATGTGTGCAGACGGGCGTGAAATAGTGGACGATGATGTGATTCAGTGTTCTAACTGCTCGGCTTGGTGCCACTTTGTGTGCACCAAACTACCACGGTATCAACTTATGTATATAAAACATCAACATGAAAATACACATGTGAAGTGTGTGCGAAATGTCCAGAAGATTTCATAAAACTTGAAAAGAAAACCCTTACAAAACAGGGTAGTGACAATGAAAGGAAAAGTTATGAATCAAAATCAACACAGTCTAGTTACATTGAAATAAACAGTCATGAATCTAAATCAACACAGTGTAGTGACATTGAAATGAAAAGTTGTGAATCAAAATCTACACAAACAGCTGCAGAAACTACTACTTACCAAAATAATGAAAGTTTCGAAATGGACTTGTGAAAATTCTCGACCAGGTGTCTGAGGTGAACAAACACCTGCAGAAATTAGATGTACCAAATGACATTCAAGATTTACGTAAAGAACTTGAAAAACAGCGTGAATGCAACACATGATCAAATGTTGAAAAACAATTTGAAGGTAGAGAAAATAGAGAAAAGTCAAAAAATAGTCAGTTAACCATCATTGAACTAGAGAAAGAAAAAGCAAAGAACAGTAAACTGATTATAGAAATGGAACTTGAAAAAGCAAAGGAGAAATCAAGATACAGTAAACTATTGTATGAATCAGAGACTGAAAAGGTGAAACTGAAAAGTGAGATTGAGTCAAATAACGTTAAACTATCATGTCAGGAAAAATCTCAGAATATCTTCCATACTGAACTGAATATGATAGAAAAACGATTCAAGCAGAAATGTGACGAAATAGTTGAACAAGATAATTTGATTAGAAACCTGAAGTGTCAAATTAAAAAGCTGGATGAGGAAATGTTAAGTATAAACTCACGTTAAGTGCTGATAATGCCACTCAACCTTGGGAAACTGTCGCCGTAAATAACAAATATTTCAATATCTGAAAATACATGTAGTGAAATTCAATGGTTGAAACTATGTAAACATTATTTTTCATTGGAAAATGATCTTTATATTTGCTTTACTTATATGGCACCAGAACACTCTTCTTATGTATTAAGACATAACTTAGACATTTTATCCATTATTGAAAAAGATATAAGCCATTATAGTAATTTAGGAGATACTATGCTTTTTGGGGATACAAATGCCAGAACAGGAGTTGAAAATGATTTGTTAGATGCTAATTGTACACATTTGCCTGCCCCATTTTTGAAGGGGAATACTGGGTCATTTCTGAAAAGAAAAAGCCAAGATAGTGTTTGTAATAGTAGAGGTAAGAAACTCATTGATTTATGCATATCTGCAAACTTGGTTATTTTAAATGGGCGGACTTTTGGAGATTTAGGTGGAAAGCCCACATGTTTTCAGTATAATGGAAATAGTGTTGTTGATTATTGTGTTGTTAGTGATGAGCTATTTGATAAAGTTTGTATTTTCAAGTAGAGAACCATATTTCATTTTTAAGTGATCATGCTAAATTGAATGTAAAACTGTATGCAAAATTCAAAACTGTTAACATTGGAAGTACACTTTTAGATATGACTACATCCTGGAAATGGACATGTACGTCTAGTTTAGATTTTAAAATTGTTCTTTCCTCTATTGAAATTAAACAGGAAATTGAGAGTTTTGACAGTGATCCTGTGCAAAATATGGATCAAATGGTAACTAATCTTAATGACATTTTGTATACTGCCTGTAACAAATCAATGAAGAAAAAGTTAAAATTTAAGAAAACTAGACCGGTCCAGTAAAAAAAAATGGTTTGATAGTGACCTCAGTATGATGCGTAAAGAATTACTACGCAGAAGTTCACTGTATTCTAGAAACCCGTATGACAATATTTTAAAAGGATCATTCTATAAGTATAGAAAAAATTATAAACGTTGTTGTAAGCAAAAGATGAATACTTTTAAAAAGGGTATTATTTCTAGCTTAGATAGTATGTTAGATAATAATCCATCTGAATATTGGGAATTAGTTAAAGATCTTAAGGAGGAAGGCCTAGCAAATGATCCTGCTAATAAGATATCGGCAGACGGATGGATAAAACATTTTACAAATCTTTTTTGTGTAAAGAAGGAGTTTGAACATATTGGCAAGAAATATGCTGATTTACTACAAATTGTTGAAAAAATCAAAACCTTCAATGAGCTAGACTTTGCAATTTCTGAAAAAGAAATATCCAAAGCCATTTCTTCATTGAAAAACAAAAAATTTGCTGGCCTTGACTCCATTACTTATGAAATGATTAAAGCTAGCCAAAGTTTTCTTTTGTCAAGTTTTAAAAAATTGTTTAATTGTATACTTTCAAGCGGTGTTTATCCGTCTTCATGAAAAGTTGGTTATATTAAAGCAATTCATAATGGTGGTGATACTAATGACCCCAACTGCTATAGGGGTTTATCTGTTATGCCATGTCTATCAAAGGTATTTAATTGTATAATGAATAATAGATTACAAAAATTTATAGATAATGGTATTATTAATGAAGCACAGATTGGGTTTCAACCCAATTCCAGAACATCTGATCACATGTTTGTAGTGAAATCATTGATAGATAAATTTTTCCAGCAAGGGAGCTAAATTATATACATGTTTTGTTGATTTTGCAAAGGCATTTGATAATGTTATTCACTCCCTTCTTTTGTATAAACTATGTAATACTGGTATATCTGGACCTTTTTTCAACGTTGTTAAAAACATGTATTGCTAAAATGTGATGCACATAAAAGTTGGTAATAAGTTAACAGAAACATTCTCTTCCCAGATGGGGGTGCGTCAAGGGGACAATCTTAGCCCAAATATTTTTAAGATGTTTATTAATGACTTGCCAGCTGTATTTGATAGTAGTGATGGCCAATTGGTCTAAATGATGTAAAAATTAGTTTGTTGTATGCAGATGATTTGTTATTGTTGTCAACTACACCAAAAGGTTTACAGAATTGTTTGAATAAGTTATCAACATTTTGTGACAATAATGGTCTTATAGTAAAAGTGGAAGGCTTTCTAGTGAGAAATTCTACTTTAAGGAAACTGAAGTTAATCATGTTAAAAGTTATAAATATCTCGGAATTATTTTTGCATCATCTGGTACTTTCAGTTACTGCCAAGATGATCTTTATAAAAGAGCACTGAAAGCAAGTTTTAAGATAAGTAAGGTTTTTGGTCAGCTACACAAAAATGTTGACACTATCATCCATCTTTTTGATCATACTATTAAACCCATTCTTCTGTATGGTAGTGAGATTTGGGGTATACCAAATATTAGTAGTTCTATTGTTAAAAAAACAGATTATGTGTTGTTGAAATCCTTTGGAAATATGTCCTGTGATAAGATGCATGTGAAATTTTTAAAATATATTCTGGCTGTACACAAAAAACATCAAATGAGGCAGTATGCGGTGAACTAGGACGGTGTCCACTATTTATTGATGTAATATGTAGTTATGTTAAGTTTTATCAAAGACTGCTATGTGGAATGTTAGCAAATTACTATCTGCTGCCTTTATTGAAAGTCAAACATTATTTACGGATAATAAAGTTTGCTGGGTTTCTTGTGTACAACATTGTTTTAAGCATTTAGGTATATCTGATGCTGGTTTAACCAATAAGAACTTAGTAAATGTTGTTAAACTCAAGATAGTGAAAATGTACCAAACCAACTGGTGTTTGAATATCTCAGGTACTGAAGGGAAACTTAAAACATACTCTTTGTTTAAGCAAAGGTTTTGTAGAGAAGTGTACTTTAGGCATATTAAGGACAAAGATATAAGAACTTTCTTCACCAAGTTTAGAGTAAGTGCACACAGATTGAATATAGAAACAGGCAGATATAAAAAGATCCCAGTAAATCAAAGGTATTGTAACTGTTGCTCTTCCAATCTTGTAGAAGATGAAATTCATTTTTCCATGTGTTGTACAAAATTTGATAGTTATAGAGAACTACTATCTAGACAAATTGAAATATCAAATAAGAACTTTTGTATGTTGAATAATAAGCAGAAATTTGTTTGGTTAATGTCCTCGGAAGACCCTAGAGTCTTGAATGTCTTTTCGAAATACCTACTCGAAATTTATAATAAAAGAAATCTTATGTTAGGTAGTACTAGTAGTAATAAAAAATTGTCAGACCATTGAATGTATATATAATTGTACTGAAATATCGAATGAGTAATTAGTGTGTTTTTTGTTTTGTTTTTTTTAATACTGTTTTATTTATTTACTTCTTATTTTGACATTACTATGCCTGTGTTATTTGTTTTTCCAATAATACGAATTAAGCTTTAGTTACTTTATTGTCTTCATTTCTACCATACAATACACAATTTGTTGGTTGATATATTTTGTTATATGCCATATGTTTTATGCTTGTGATTATATATGTCATATAGTATGACTCTTGATTGGTGAAATAAAATAATTCTATTCTATTTTATTCTATGCGACGTATAGTCGAACCCCATGATACCGGTGACTCCACGGTACCGGTGTATTCACATATCTTGCGATATAATTGTCAACGCCACCTACCGAGTGTTTATATTGGCATGCTCTATAATAGATCTATTTGCTATTTCAAAGTTTTTAAACATTTCAATGAGTTTATGAAGAAATTATTTCACATATCCTACCTTATTTTTCATTTACTATCCTTTTCCTCCATTGCTACGGTCTCTCTACAAAACACTTTTTTTTTCAAAAGAAAATAAAATGACAGGTGTTGACGTCCTTCATATCTCCACTACATATCACTTGACCTTTTGACATCATTTTTGGCGGGAAAAAATTAATCTATGGAAAGCCATTAGTTCGTGAAAATTGAAAAGTCAGTTTCATTCAGTCTTTTAAGGGAGCCTGTGTAAAGTGCCATATTGATATTTAATCCTCATCATGTAAAAATAAAATAGATTCAATGATATAAAAGGACCAGAAAATCACTACAACACTAAAATTAAGTGAAGGGGAATTTTTGAATCTAGCCACATGGTATTATATACTCTTGTAATTGGGAGTAAAAAATTCTAAAATAGAGATCCCTTGGGGTGATAAAAGAGGAACAGTAAACTATTGAAACACACGTTTTTATGTTGTTTTTAAGTGTGTTTTTTAGATATGAATACAAGAATGCTAAAATGATATTTTTGCTATAAAAACTACAATGGCTTTCCATATAAATAACATTTTTACCAATGCACCGGTAGCATGAAGTCTGCTTAACTACGTCATACAAAAATGTCGACCATTGTTTACATTTGTAGTGAGCGAGAATTTCACAGTAACAGTCAGAACTCTGTATTGTATTTTTAAGAGGATTAAATGTTAATTAATGAAGTTGTTTATTCCTTCTTTTTTTCAAGTCAGTAAAAGTTGATATGAAAAACACCTTGTATAAAACATGTACGACCCGGGCTACGTAATATGATACTGTTTTGTTAGATTTATTATTTGAAAATATCTTTTCCGTTTTTCTGAAAATTGCTTACGGTTTTCTAAAATTGCTGTAAAATCTGGTAAATAAGATGTACAATACTTTTTTCTTGCATATCAGACAGGATTAACTATGGTTTACACCGGTGTTAGAAAACTATCTTACACCCCCCATGTAAGACAAGTCGCGTGCTTTAAATGACGTCATTGACGCGAGCCTTTTATGAATGAATTGCGTTTTTTGGATGACGTCATTTTACAGTTATGAATATATAAGAAAAAAGTGCGTAATGAGAATATCAGTTTTCATAATTTCTGTTCCGAAAATAATTGACATGTTATAAGCAAGAAAAAGAATCAAACACCGGCTGTCGGTACAGACGGGAATATCTAGCTCTCGGGTAACTGTTTAGCGGAAACTCGGCAGAGCCTCGTTACCGCCGTAAACAGTTACCCTCGAGCTAGATATTCCGGTCTGTACCGGCAGCCGGTGTAAGATTCTTATAAACTATATTTTCAACACTAATCAATTTTTCTTGGTATTTGGTCATTGTTTAATAAGTTGCATTTGTTTACTGGCTCATTGACGCGTTATTTATAATGTAAAATAAAAAGATAAAAATAAACAGAATATTATATTTAAACATGGCACTATCACTTAAGTTGAACGTTTATCTTAATACCTTAAATCTCGGTGAAATGTTGAACATCAGAAAAGCTATTTTTATCAGAAAAATTGAAAGCAGTGAAATTCTGTTCAGATAATAACAGTGAACAAAAGCAAGACTAAGATTTCCCCCATTGCTGAAGAGACGAACGCATGCCTACCTGCCGTCACGTGCAAACGGCGTCTAATAATGTAACACTCCAGTTACACATTGATCGGTAGTTTTTTAGCCAAATTATGGAGTGAACCGATGACAACGTATTTAACACCGATATCACCTATTGGTCACCTGTTTTCCACCTATCAACTGCTATTGGGGAAAGATAAGTTTTATCGGTGAAAAATTACCGACTGAGATTTTTAAACTTGTTTAAAATTCTCGATCGGTGAAAATATTTTACAAATAACCGATAGCAACCTGTATCACGAGATATGCAAGCACTTAATCACCGATATCGCCGGTCGGACATAGATAACCAAATATGAATCACCGGCCATATCTGACGGAAAGTGCTTAACCACTGATGACTAGCTATCAAACACCGATTAATCAGCGTTACGCCTGATTTAGCTCCGATTTACAAACGATAAAAACCGATAGTATTTCAGCGTTTTTATCACCGATCCAACCCAGTTTGAGTTTGCTTTCTGTCACCGATGGCCGTTTACACAGAAAACCAGAAATAAAATCACGCATGACAACCGATCATAACAGCGAGTAAATTTAAATTGGGGACCGACCGTCTGTGTAACTGGCCCATAATTATTTGATGTCAGGCTGATGATAGCTTCCTGACTGAAAATAGCCAGCCCATATCAAATCAACACTTCTTCACCCAGTTAGACAGTTCGCTATATAAGTTTATGAAAATGACCTTCGGTGATGAGGGGAATATCTCAATTTATGTATAGGTTAGAGTGCATATTGGGTGTTCTTCGTAAATAAGAAAGCTAAAAAGGAGCGGAGCTTGCGAAGCGACTGTAGCTTTCTTATTTACGAAGAACATCCAATATACACTCTATAGGTTAGAGTGCATATTGGGTGTTCTTCGTAAATAAGAAAGCTAAAAAGGAGCGGAGCTTGCGAAGCGACTGTAGCTTTCTTATTTACGAAGAACATCCAATATACACTCTAACCGGCTTAGTGCTCCGCCCATTTTTTTTCCGCCCAACACACTGCGTGACGTCACACGATAGCCTAAATGTGTATAACTATATTTGGAAGAGGTAGCGGTACACATTTACGGGTCACGTGTTTTGCATAGCTTATTCCAGGCGCGTAGCTGCCTATACGCGAGTACGCAGCTGAATCCACATTATTTTGACAAAAAAAATATTTTAGTAAAAAAAATGTGGTTTGAAATTCAGCCGCGTTCGCCAGATCTGATAATTACCACACTGAATACTTTATAAATCATATAGCCTAAATCGTACACCATACCGTAGTATTTTTTTTGAAAAGTTGTCGGCCTTTGCAGCTCTTCAAAGTCGGAAGTTTGCACGCGCCGTATTTTCGAAATGTAAACAAATGTTTACATCGAGTTCTTAAAGAAGTCATCAGCAGAATCAGCGATAGAAAAGAGGTAATTATAACTAAAATGTTACTATGTATGCCTAGTGTTTATTTGTTTCGGTCTGTTTGTTGAGTAATGACATGTTTGACCATGTCTGTGAACCGATTCTAGCGAGACTGACAACATTTTGAACTAACCAACCTGAATCAGTGAATTCATGATGCAAATGTGAAAAATTCTGGTGCATTTGTCGTATTACTCTGCATTTTTGAAATAGTTCCTTCTTGGAAGATTAGTTATATTGATACATCATTGTTGTGAAATGTAGACTAGTTGAAATAAACGAAAGTAAAGCTATTCATCTCCATTTTTATGCTAAAATAAATGGATTTTCGTTGGTCAAGAAAGCTCTCCGGAGGCCCCAAAACGCACCAAATTGCACCATTTATTTCAAAATTTTCAGGGGGGGCATGTACCCTGACCCACCTAGATTATTTTGAATCCACATTCTTTATAGGCTAGCTACGCGCCTGTATTCCCGCATTCTGTCTAAGTAAATCAGACACTATCACGGTGCATATCCATATCGGTACGCTCTTTGCGAAATATTCTCAAACGGTACCTTCTTTGAACATACACAGGTCATTCTCTGCTTAAAACAAACCAGCGATGGATAACAATGCAGTAAAAATTCATTATAATAAGGAAAGGAGGTATGACACGTAGAAAAGATGTATACCACGGAACACTAGAATGTTTTATTTATGTGCTGATTTGTCATGTGCCCGATTTTCATGTACTGCAACTTCACAATTAGCTACAAAAAGTCGACATGTCTTGCCTCGCCCGTCACCTCGACATATCTTTCGGGCTGAAATGAACCTGTAGCTTGATTATATATGCATCATACATATTTATATACATATTTATTATGTTCATATACATATCATCTTCGGAAAAATGGCAGTATATTGTCAAAAATAAATGTAAAATTAATAAAAACACCCTACTTTCGGTTTTGCAGCGGCACGGGCTGTAATATTTACATAAAAAAATATTACATACATACTTTGTTGGAATAAGTGAACTTTTTATTTGGAAATTATAAATGATACTGGTTCCGTAAGTAATAAAACATTTTTACTGTTATATATTTGGCCTGTTTTCATTTCAATGAACCTCTTTTTTAGTTCTATGCCGTAGTGACGATATACATGTGCGTGTACGGAAAAAACATGATGCATAAATATTAATTAGTAGGAGTAAACTTCAAGATCTCTGCACATGCGTATATTTCACTTTAGCGCTCTTCGAAACTTAGCTCCGCCCACTTTCGTTATATACTATAAAACGTTCAGTTTATATAAAATCTGTTCTAGGGGCCTCCGTGGCCGAGTGGTTAAAGTCATTGACTTGAGATTACAGGTCCCTTACCACTGTAGGTTCGATCCTCACTCAGGTCGAAATCTTTCATGTGAGGAAGCCATCCAGCTGGCTTACGGAAGGTCGGTGGTTCTACCCAGGTGCCCGCTCGTGCCTGAAATAATGCCCGGAGGGGCACCTGGGGTCTTCCTCCACCAATAAAGCTGGAAACAATCGACGAAAAAATCTCGGCGGGACGCTCTAGGATGACCCGACTTGAGTGTACGGTCGCCCATATGGGCTTTCCGGCGGCGACCTTAAATAAACGCATCAAAAAAAAATCTGTTCTATTAAGATTTGAAACCTGAAAATTTGAAAAATCCTCGTCGGTGATTGGCTTAAAAAAATTGCCGAGCACTAACACAATATACTGTTGCGAAGGGTGAAGAAATCAGAAAATTGTCCACAAGGAGTCCTTGTGATTCGTCGCACAACTAAGCTTGAAAACTGCTCTAAGAGATATGCCAATGACTGTCATGCATTGCAAGATTTCATTAATAATAATGATCCAAAAGTCATAAACGCCATTTTCACAAAGAAAATGAGAAATATTAAATCGGAACCTGTTGAGGATGACAAGTAATATTTCATCTCTGGAAAGTTTGAACGCCACCTATCAACTGAAAATCAATGCACATGAGCATGAAATTTCCAATCTTTAAGAGTCCCTAAGAAAAACAACGATTCCTGTAAATTCAAATATTATTTCACTAATGAAAAATTCCAGTTATTCTCTTCATAAGGAGACCAAGTTCAATATTTATAGATTTATACAAGTATTAATTTACATAAACTCTTAAAAACTATAACGACATAGTATTTATTTTATGTCAACACAAATAGAACATGGCGTTATTAAAACCAGCTTCCTTTCATTTAGAATCACAATATATTTGTGGATTCATGGAGCCAAATATACACAAATGTATACAGCTGAGTACACATATACTTTCACATAGTGCACTTGGTGTGCACTTTTTGTGTACTTCTAGTCCATTTCAATGTGCATATCAAGTGCACTTTGAAGTGCGCTTTGAAGTTCACTCCTAGTGTACTAGATCATTTATGCACTGGGCAATGTTTCAGTTTGAATATCTGTTACCTTTAATTTCAACAAATATTTGTATGACTTTCAAAAAATAGATTCACCAAGAAAAAAAAAGAAGAAATATTTTAGATTTTGTAACTGTTGATAAATAAAAGTTGTGTAGGCTTCTAAAGAAATGCTTTCAATAACGTTTTATTAAATTAACTATTTTTAATTTTTACTTTTGATACTTTGTAAAATTACTAGAAATAATTTCAATATATAATCTCATTATTAGTTTAATGTTGAAAATGTTCATAAAAATATTTTATTGATGTTATTATAATATCCAGGTAATTTAACATAACCATGTTATTTAATTGCAATGTTATATAGACAGTAGTAAATATTTTAACTGATTTTACAAATTAGTTGATCTGCTCTTTTTATGAATAAAGTTTACATAGTTTATGATAATTTTAGAGATAAATGGTATGATAATTATGTGCTTGGAAATTGTATGGGATATAATGATGTACTATGTACAAATAAAAGAAAGTTCTGTTCTGTCCTGATAATTAGTAGTTGGTCATATTTTTTTAAATTACAACATTTAATAACCATTAAGTCTCAAACTTTGATGAACTTGTACATTTTTGATATATGTTAATGGTAGGATGAAAAAGATTTCGTTTCTTTCCTGAAATCATAAAATATTTTGATGAGCCATTTGTATCTCAGACAATTTTGCTAGTATTTTGTGTAATTTATGACTTTCCCTAATGTCCATGGGTGTAAGTTGCCAAAGGGTGATATCAGTTAAATAAAAACTGACCTTCAAATAAACAACTTGACACAGATAAGATTAGAATGCTCAGGCATTGTCACATAATACTAAAACATAAGAATCAACATCCAGGTGTAAAATGGAATACTTTGTACCATGAATTTTAAAGTATTCCTACAAGGAAAATAGAAAATACATTTTCTTGTGAATTATGCAAATTTTAAAGTGGTTTGCTTCAAGTTAGTAAATGATCAAAAGAGAAGAAAAGAAAATAAGAAAGAAAGAAAGAAAACACTTCAAAAACATACTTAAATATGAATGAGTTTTCAAAGGGAAGTCTAAACTTTGTACCAAGATAGAATGTTTTAAGTTGAGAAACAAATTAACAGATATACCTGCGTATTTTCACAAGTTATAGGTATTTATCTGTGTAAGGCTTAGAAGATATTCAATGTAGTAGGTTTTGTTATAGAAGAAATGCCGATAAGCTTGGTATAAGTGGGTTGATATATTCAAACCTGTTTTTAAAAATAAAACATGAAACATGATGTAGCTAGTAATTAAACTGTTTCATAGCTCTGCAAAAGAAGTCTGAAGTCGATTATTTCTTCGCACTAACATTCAACAAATGATAATACTAGTTTTGAAATAAATTTCAAAAAGAACTTTGTGTCAAATATTACTTGTTTTTTATCATTTTAATAAAACTGTTTACAAAATAGAATTGCCATTACCCTTTCTTATAATGATCAACCTTGTATAATTGTTATTTATCATGGGGTCCCTTTCATAGCAGGATAAAGGCATTAAAACAGTCTTTCTTAGAAAACACCATCCACAGCATGATTTTTGACACTTGAATCTTAAAGTGTTTCCAGGCACACTAAATATCATGTTATATATATAATATAATATATAATTCAGTATATATCTTACAAACTTTAAAGCAACAAATTATCCATAAGAAAAATTTTATATAAAACAAAAAAGTATACAACAGGGAAGTAATTCTATACAAGAAGGCCATGATGGCCCTGAGTCGCTCACCAGAATCAACTACTTTTCAGTGTTGGAAATTATCCATTGTCAATATTTTCTAATATTAAATTTAAGCATAGAATATGTTTTAACAATAATTTGAAGAAATGCCATGATCTGGGGTATTTAAGCTTTAGCTTAAACGGGGACAATCAAATTAATATGAGCAGACTTGATAAAAGACTACTTAATAATGCTATAAAGTTTGGTGATCATCTATCAATTATTTCAGTAGGAAATGATGTTCAAAGGTTTTTCTATTTTTGGTTTTAGTGGCCCCTTAAGGGGGCTTATCAAAATTAATATGAGCAAACTTAATAAAAGACTACCCAAGAATTCTACAGACAAAATTTGGTGATCATCCAACAATTAGTTCTGTAGAAATAAACGTTTAAAGGTATTTCTATTTTTAGCTTTAGCGGCCTCTAAAAGGGGCTAATCAAATTAATATGAGTAAACTTGATAAAAGACTACTAAAGAATGCTACAGACAAAGTTTGGTGATCATCCATTAATTAGTTCTGTAGAAATAGATGTCTAAACGTTTTTTCTATTTCTAGCTCTAGAGACCCCTAAAAGGGGTAAAACAAATTAATATGAACAAACTTGATAAAATACTACCTAAGAATGCTACAGACAAAGTTTGATGATAATCCAACAATTAGTTCTTTAGAAATAGATGTTTAAATGTATTTCTTTTGTTAGCTTTAGCGGCCCCTAAAAGGGACTAATCAAATTAATATGAGCAAACTTCATAAAAGACTACCCAAGAATGCTACAGACAAAGTTTGGTGATCATCCATCCATTAGTTCTGTAGAAGAAGATGTTTAAAGGTTTTTTTCTATATTTAGCTCTGTTGATCCCTAAAATGGCATGAGCAAATTCAAGTGTGACTGTCACAAAGATGCTACAGGTCAAATTTGAAGTAAATCTGCCCAGCAGTTTCAGAGAAGAAGACGATTGTTGACGCATGACGACGGACGCCGGGGCATCCCCCTTTGATACTAATAGCTCACCCTGAATCTTCGGTTCTGGTGAGCTAAAAAGTAAGAGAAAATGTAGTATTAGATATTTACATTTTTTGATTAGCATATTTCTCATCAATATATTTTAGCAATATCCAAACTTATAATTAAAAACTAAATATATATTGTGAATGTATAGCTTTCTCACATGAAAGATAAGAAGAAGCTGTTTCGACTCGAACCTAACCAGAGCGGTAAGAGATGAGTGTCAGTGGCTTGGGGTCAATCACCTTATAACCACAAAGCTCCGGATGCCCCTAAATTGAAAATAAAATCTTCTAAATATCAGGTAGTTTTCGAGCATCTGATACCTTTAGGTTCTACATGAATTGTTAAACTTTGTAATAGTATACGATATCTAACCAGCGTAAATGTATCTTCAATGCACGTTCATACAAACAATCTTCCATTAATAATAATGTTATTCATTTAATATTATAGCAGGCTCAACATAATGCCAAACAGACTCAACCTAATGCCAAACAGGCATAACCTAATACCAAACAGACTCAAACTTATGCCAGACAGACTCAACATGATGCCAAACAGGCTCAACTTAATGCCAAACAGACTCAACATAATGACAAACAGACTCAATCTAATGTCAAGCAGGCTCAACATTATGCCTAACAGGCTTAACCTTATGCCAAGTAGACTCAATTTAATAGCAAACAGACTCAACCTAATGTCAAGCAGGCTCAACCTTATGCCTAACAGGCTCAACCTTGTGCCAAGCAGACTCAACTTAATGACAAACAGACTCAATGTAATGTCAAGCAGGCTCAACCTAATGCCAAACAGGCTCGACCTAATGGCAAACAGACTCAACCTAATGCCAAACAGACTCAACATGATGCCAAACAGACTCAACCTTATGCCAATCAGACTCAACCTAATGCCAAACAGACTTAGCCTAATGTCAAGCAGGCTCAACATTAAGCCTAACAGGCTCAACCTTGTGCCAAGCAGACTCAACCTAATGTCAAGCAGACTCAATCTAATGCCTAACAGACTTAGCCTTATGCCACGCAGGCTAAAGCTGATGCCAAGCAGGCTCAACCTAATGTCAAGCAGGTTCAACCTTATGCCTTACAGGCTCAACCTTGTGCCAAGTATACTCAACTTAATGACAAACAGACTCAATCTTATGTCAAGCAGGCCCAACCTTATGCCTAACAGGCTCAACCTTGTGCCAAGCAGACTCAACTTATGACAAACAGACTCAATCTAATGTCAAGCAGGCCCAACCTTATGTCTAACAGGCTCAACCTTGTGCCAAGCAGACTCAACCTTATGTCAAGCAGACTCAATCTAATGCCTAACAGACTTAGCCTTATGCCAAGCAGGCTAAAGCTGATGCCAAGCAGACTCAAACTAATGTCAAGCAGGCTCAACCTTATGCCTAACAGGCTCAACCTTGTGCCAAGTAGACTCAACTTAATGGCAAACAGACTCAACCTTATGTCAAGCAGGCTCAACCTTATGCCTAACAGGCTCAACCTTGTGCCAAGCAGACTCAAATTAAAGACAAACAGACTCAATGTACTGTCAAAAAGGCTCCACCTTATGTCAAACAGGCTCGACCTAATGCCAAACAGACTCAACCTAATGCCAAACAGACTCAACATGATGCCAAACAGACTCAACCTTATGCCAATCAGACTCAACCTAATGCCAAACAGACTTAGCCTAATGTCAAGCAGGCTCCATATTAAGCCTAACAGGCTCAACCTTGTGCCAAGCAGACTCAACCTAATGTCAAGCAGACTCAATCTAATGCCTAACAGACTTAGCCTTATGCCAAGCAGGCTAAAGCTGATGCCAAGCAGGCTCAACCTTATGTCAAGCAGGTTAAACCTTATGCCTTACAGGCTCAACCTTGTGCCAAGTATACTCAACTTAATGACAAACAGACTCAATCTTATGTCAAGCAGGCCCAACCTTATGTCTAACAGGCTCAACCTTGTGCCAAGCAGACTCAACTTAATGACAAACAGACTCAATCTATTGTCAAGCAGGCCCAACCTTATGTCTAACAGGCTCAACCTTGTGCCAAGCAGACTCAACCTAATGTCAAGCAGACTCAATCTAATGCCTAACAGACTTAGCCTTATGCCAAGCAGGCTAAAGCTGATGCCAAGCAGGCTCAACCTAATGTCAAGCAGGCTCAACCTTATGCCTAACAGGCTCAACCTTGTGCCAAGTAGACTCAACTTAATGGCAAACAGACTCAACCTTATGTCAAGCAGGCCCAACCTTATGCCTAACAGGCTCAACCTTGTGCAAAGCAGACTCAACCTAATGACAAGCAGGCTTAACCTAATGCCAAACAGACTCCGCCATCTTCAAACTTACCACGCAAATCGGTCTCTCTTATCAAACGTTTGGGTGTTCCATATTTATCTGCTTCTTTATGTGCTAACTTTTGGAAATACAGTATGCGCTTTTTTCCCAGATTTACGAAAAGTGGTTTTGATGTCATAGCTTTTCAAGGGGCCGTATACGAAAAAAATTTAAAACGCGAGTGATATTGTCATTGTGGAAATTGTGGTGATTTAGTTAACATACAGAGAGTTCTCTCAATAAAACACAATACACGAAGACTGTTTTCGCCTAACAAAAAGGTAACATCTTTCATACATTTTGTTCAGGGAACCGCATTTGCAGCGCATATTTTTTTATCATGTGACGGATTTTAGAAAAGTTTCTCCTACATCCTATTTTTTTTTTTCGCATATCAGTTTGACTTCATGTAAAGGGAGGGGCTGAATATAGGAAGAATTTTCACTGGTCATTTTAAAAGTATAAACTGAAATCGGTGAATCTCATTGGTCATTCTAAAATAAGATTTAAAGGAGAGTTCTAACCATTCCAAAATAAAATGTTAAGGATAGTTCTTACCATGCTAAAATATAATTTTATGGATAGCTCTATGATAATATGTAAGGGAAAGTTTTACCACTATAAAATAAAATGTAGAGGATTTTTCCATTATAAAATGTACAGGAATGAGGATAGTTTTCTTTTTATTTTTAGGTTAATTTGTAAATGATTACAAAATTTATATAGTCAAACGAATAACAGGTAAAAGGGGCACTTTACATATAAGTTGGTGTTCTTTGAAAAATCATCCGTATAAATACATGTATGCTGTAATTTAATTTCAATGTTTTCAAAATGTTTTTCATCTAACAGATTCAAGAAATAATTATCATACCATTGTTATGCAAGCGTTGCTAAAATTTCTTTTTTGTATTGAAAACATAATTTTGCATGTTAAACAGATTAACATCGGCCGAGTATCGTTTTAAAGGGTATAAATCTATATCTTATAATATTTTTATAAAATTTATCAACAGTTAAATTATATTGGTTCCATCATTATATGGTTGATTCCAGAATAAGTTGTAACATAGAATGTCTCTGTTATTTAATACACATGAATAATGTAGGTTAACAGAATAAAACGTCCGGAACAAAATATTATTTTGCTATTTTAAAAAGGGGTTTATTCGTTAAGCAATGATTTTGTACATGTACATGCGCCATTCGCTTTTAAGGCAATAATTAACATATTTATTTCATACAAGCATTTTGGAAGTAAACTTTTTAAAATTCAAACAGTTATTTTGCATCAGATATATAGCTTTGTACACTTTAAAGGATACTTCTTGTTTCGTATTATCTACGGAAGCACAGAGGGGACATTCCGATTTTAATTTTATTTTCCTATCTCGTGGCCACGAGTTAAAACTCAGAAAAAAACAAAAAACAAAAATTCGATATCTCGTGTCCACGAGTTATAACTCAGGAAAAAAAAAACAAAAACAAAAAATTCGCTATCTCGTGGCCACGAGTTATAACTCAGAAGAAAAAACAAAAAACAAAATTCGCTATCTCGTGGCCACGAGTTAGCCAACCAATCAGATAAACACATCTAAGTCGTGGTAATAAGTTAGCTGACCAATAAAATCGAAGATGCGCTCGTAAAGATGGCGGCCTATAGAATGATTTTATGTCAACGAAATAGAATAAAAAGCTTACTGGCCGATTAACTCTTCATAACAAGATAGCGAATTTTTGTTGTTGTTTTTTTTCTGAATTCTAACTCGTGGCCACGAGATAGCAAATTTTGTTGTTTTTTTTTTGTTTATTTTTTTCTGAGTTATAACTCGTGGGAACCAGATAGCAATTTTTTTTTTCTGAGTTATAACTCGTGGGAACGAGATAGCAAATTTTTTGTTTTTCGGTTTTTTTCTGAGTTATAACTCGTGGCCACGAGATAGTGATTGTTTGTTTTTTGTTTTGTTTTTCTGAGTTATATCTCGTGGCCACGAGATAGCATTTTGTTTTTTGTTTTTTCTGAGTTATAACTCGTGGCCACGAGATAGGAAATAATATAAAATCGGAATGTCCCCTCTGTGCTTCCGTAATTATCCGAGTGTATGAGACAGTACAACCTCAAAGAATATAATATCAATTGAACACAATCTGTTACTTTTAAATTGCTTGAAATTTTACGGTATTATAAAAAAACGTGGAAATTATATTCCCCTCGGGTACTATTTAAAGATTTTCAAAGATCAGACAAACAATATGTTAAGCCGGTAAGGATTCGGATTTATTCGCCGTCCTTATTATGCGGTCCTTTCCCCGAGTTCCTATAATTTTGTTTTGTCTTGGCTCTTTACCCAATCTTTATACAAATTCTGTTATTTTAAAATACTAAAACAAGTATTAGCAATTCAAAAAATGATACGGATCGCAGTTATGCTGAGAACTCGAAAATATGTTTCGTGAAATAGACAATAGAGTTAATGTTTTTCTTATAAGAGAAATATTTCATATAATTATACTCGTATATATATTTTTACTCCACACACCATTTTACTGTACATTGCTTCATCAGACCTCTCCACAGAGTTGAGAATTATTGCTGGCGGCATCCATTTTTGCGTATCAAATTGAAGCTAATGCATCGCATTTAAGCCTTAATTCATACGAACCAGTCTACAAAAATTGATCCGCTTCAAAATAGGACTTAACTTAAACGAAAAATTAACATCGAGGTGAACAAATCGGTACAAGGAAAAGTCGGAAAATATCATTTACGAACACTAAGAGAAATGGTTCATTCCGATTTAATCCTTTAATCTGTATTGTTTTCTGTATAGCGTTTTACTATTTCGTGTTCCGAAAATAAGTACAACAGTGAACATTATAGCTACAATATTACCATGCACTATAATATCACCGAGTGAACCGTGTACCGAAGTTTTACTGCTTCTTTAACTTTTGAACACGGTATGACTAAATTACGCAACGGAGATTTTTTTTTTTTTTTTTTTTTTTTTTTTTTTTTGGAGCAAAGTGCACAATTCTTCTCAATTTTGATTTTCTTGAGTGTGTTGGAGGCATGCAACTTTATATACTGCAAATGATATAACATTTTTATGTTAATCTGGGACTTAACATACTTTATGCCCGATTTGGAAAATCTCTGTTGCAGAGGAAATGTTCCCATATACTTACCAAAACATTAATCGAAAATTTGATTCTTGAATTTTGCAAGAAACTTTTATTTAGATACTACTTTTAATATATATAATTTATTTTAAATTTAGTTTGATAACATTATGTTAATTGTTACCTTTGTAGAAAAATAGCCCCAATGCGCAAAAAAATGTCCATTTCTTCGGCATATAAACTTTCAAAACATTTAACACACCGGATTGTAAAACAAACTTTCATTATGATTCTATATTCAATATATGTAATAACTTTTATTTCGTTAAGTAATTGTAATTTATAAACATGTGTTGTGCCTTTTATCTCCAAATATTTCAAATTAAACAAATCCTCCATGGCTGCAAAAAGACATCTCTAAAGAAGCAAATTTGTGCCATTTTGTCCGTCTGAGTACGGTTTGACTTGCTTTCATAAGGGATGCAACCAAGGTTAACACAGAAATATTAGAAAACTGAGAGTACAATAGCCCAACAATACCATGTACCGCCTGCCTGAGAAAGTTGTGAGGTAGATAAAAATTATAATATTTATGTCTAACAAAATATATATTTTGACTAGGATTGTGTTAAATTGACCAAATACTTTTACTGTTCTAGAAAAAGATGGAGATATACTGCTTCCGATGTCAAGAAAAGACGGAGACATTGAATGAGAGGTCGAGAAGGCTAACGAACGGAAGAATTAGTATTCAGGGGGATTGTGTAAAATGTGGTACAAGAAAGTCTACAATTCTTGGCTAGGCCATTCGAGAACCAAATTATTATCAATGATAATACTTAATTGTTAATCAGCGTCATGGAAATGTTTAAATTAAGTTACAACATGTACTGATAATAATTTTAATAAAGAAATATTGCGAAAATATTTGTTTAATATATTAAATCTACATGAATCTTTTTTCTTCTTCTTCTTTCTTTTCTTCTTTAAACTGACGCAATGTAATCATATATTTATGACATCATGATAGCAACAAGAAACTTAACAAACAACAAATCATTTCTCGGAAAAGGATGATTATTCAAAATTGGTGTTCCACAGAGGAAAGATAGAAAACATAGCATAATATAAAAGTCACTTTAATATAAATGCAAATGCCACATATTTAAACTTGCAAATCAGGCCGAAATATTTGTTAATGGTGAATGCAATTTCTATTGAAATAACTCTTTTAATGAGAGGGTAAGAGTTTTTAAAACATGTATCCATAGCTTTAGATACATTCATCATAAAAAAATAACATACAAACAATGTTTTATCACTTAATTTATAAAAATAACATTAACACACCTCAGTATGCTAGCATACCAATGTTACAAATGCCAATGTATAGTAAATTGAAAATTGTCTCTGAGAAAAGCTCTTATTTTATTCCAATTAAGATCAAATATAGGATACAGTGTTCTTGTTTCCATAATTGTATGTCTATTTGAACATAACCAAAATTGCCTTACGAACTATCTCTATATGCATAAAATAGATCAACAAACAGTCATTCTTGAGTGTGGATTAAAATTGGGACCGCCATTCTAACCCTATCTAACGCCATTCTAATCCAAAAGGAAAACAAATAAATTATATTTCTATAAAATCAAAACACAAACATATATACAAACAATTAAAAACCTCACATATACCAAGTTTTATGAGAAAATGTAGGACAAATTCTTCTGTCATTTTTCATAGAATCCTTCCTTTTTCAAAAAAGGTACAACGTCAAAATACCCGTCTTCATAGTACTCCAACATGGAAAAAAATCCAGCCTTTGAAACTTGACAATGCATATTTCGGTTCTACTAAACAGATTAGTACAAGTTTAATGTTGATGCTGCACATGAAAGACGCCGCCAAATGATGTGAACAGTCAATCAGCATTGAAAATCGTTCTCTATTACTGTTGAATATCCGAAGCACAAATCAATTGTTTCTCCATGTTCTTGGTATGTGCTCGTTGTTTAATAATAAAGTTGCATGTTTTTGCGAAAAAGTAGAACCTAATCCTAAATTCACAAACTATTGCCAGGTCTGAAATTCTTAAATGTTTGTCTGTTGCGACAAAGACTGAAACGTCTGGTCGAATCAAAATAAATTGGATAACAAATTAAATTGAAATGATTGGTATACTTAAAGTAAATTCAAGACAATATGTGCCGAGAATATACCCATTTAAATATTGGTACGAATTGCATAATGTTCAAATGATTTTGAGGACAAACTGTTCTGCAGTGATCTCCCCTTACAGGAGTTTGTTGTTCTGTGAGAACCGCCTCTCTGATAGTGGGCGTGGTTTAGGCTTTGTAACTTGTACTTTAATGATTCGACAAGTGATATTGCTCAAAGTTGTCCTGGTTCCCTTCTACCTCGTCAACGAAGACTAAATGCTAGCACATGGAGCATAATATCAAATTTAATATGACAGTTTAAGGCGGAGCCAAACTTCAACAGAGGCGAAGCAAATGAAGTAAGTGACACTGCCTCAGTTCGAACGATCGACGATAGACTGACTTATTGGCATATATGATATTCAAACATGGCACTATCACTTCAGTTAAACGTTTATTCTAACCCCTTAAAGCTCTGCGACATGTTGTACATCATAAAAGCTAAAAAAAAATTAGAAAATTTAAAAACAGTGTGATTTTGTTAAAACAAAAGAAAAATACACAAAATCAAGTCTAAAATTATCCCCATTGCTGTATGGACAAATGCATATCTACAAGACGCCACTTGCAAGCGGCGTCTAAAAAATCTAATTGTCGATGCGAGAGTTAAAATAGATAAATACAGAATCCCTAAAGAAAGCCCAACACGGCAAAATTGAAAATGTTGCAGGCTCGGTTTGATTGAGCCTGTTCATGGACGGTACTGGAAAGTGCAAGTTACCGTCCACGCCCCCTAGCACCGGCTTAAGCAGAATTCAACATTTAAACGTGAAATAGTAAAATTTTGAATTTAGAAACATCCGCAGATGTGTTCATACGGCGGTTATCATGGAACCTTCAATGTGACACTTCCGTGCCATTCCATGAAAAGCGGCGTATGGTCCCCAAGTAATAAAAAGCGTGTGCCCTAAACGAGAAAACAATGGGCGGAACTAAATAAAATGGAATTTTGAAAGGGGATCAGAGGTTATGAAGCCTGCGTATCACAGATAAGACGTCAAAAGACGTCAAAAGACAAATTTAAAAAGCAGGCAACAAATCCTAAGGGTGATTCAACATTATTCAAGTTGGAATATTGGAACCACCCAACTCGAAAATACTGCACTGGTGAGTTTTGATTATCTCGATTTAATAAAATATAAGCTGTTAACATGCAACTTAGCTAAATTGCAAACTGTTACTTCAAATTTGCGACATGTAGAAATGTTAACAATAGAACGTACGTTTCAAGAGTGTAACTGCACCAGTTAACACTCTCAGGTTGACAACACCACACTTTCCTTTGACATTCTTACATAATTTACATTTGTAAACGATTTTGCAACTTCCATATATGGAATTATCACGAAAGTAGACGAAAATTTATAGGCGGAAAGCAGAATATAAAGAGAGGTAACTCTTGCTGGTACAAAAATATTACAAATTATATAAAACTGTTATAAATTAAGCCTGTGCCTTCTTTCAACCCAAATGTTTTACCATGTGTATAGCTATGGAACTATTCAAAGGTTACTATCGATAATTCCGTTGTATAACCAAAAACTTGTGAATTTGTCCCAGTTTGATGTTGAAGTGTATCCTAGAATCTCTGTTTACCTCCATTGGGAGATATTTTGAGTGATAGGATTTTATAATTGAATATATGTAAGCTGACGTAGGTTAAGGTCTTCTTTTATGCATTTAACTTAATCAATGACAACTCTAAGATCTGTGTATACATGCTGTCAATAGCTGTTACCTAGACTTGCTGTCTTTCTGATCAAAACCAGAGAACTATTTTAATGTACATGAAATACTACACAGAATATTTATAGTGATGGCTTTCATGTGAGGAAGCTATCCAGCTAGCTCACGGAACGTCGGTGGTTCTACTCAGGACGGGTGCCCGTTCGTGCCTGAAATAATGCACGGAATAGCACCTGAGGTCTTCCTCCACCAGTAAAGCTGGAACGTCGCGATATGACCTATACTGTGTCGATGTGACGTAAAACCCCCCCCAAAAAAAAAACAACAAACAAAATATAGTGATGGCTTTCTTAGAGATAAAGTAAACAAGGTATACATAAATTGATAATCAACATACATACCTTTGGACTCATTTAAATATTATCATTGGTAAAAATTGTAAAATATATCTATACAGTATGGTAAAAATAAAAAGTTATGTATGAAAGGGTACATAGGCTACAACTTATGTTATAGTAAATGCTACTACTAGGAAAGACAACTGCCAGACTTTGGTCTGTATTAGTATTTAGTCGTATCGAAATCTCTATCAGATGTTGACTTGAAAATTTGAAAGTGGTAAGGTAGCAGCTTAACTGTCAATGTTACTTATACCTATTCAAATTGGAATCCCCTCAGTAAAATTGTTATGTCGTTGAATATAGTCTTAACAATAGTTATTACTTCCTTGAAAAATATTTAACCTCAGACAGTAAGTAACCTGGTGACTGGTGAGGTTTTTTTCTCTCTAGGAAATGTGATATCTACACAATGTTTGATCACCACAATGAAAGGGGTTACTAGCTTATGCTAGCATTAGAAATACTAAAAGGCCCAATACATAAAAATGTTGACGCAGAGCGGATAGTACTTGTATGATACTTGGACAAACCAAACTGAAAGAATTGAACTTTGTAAAGCTATCGTGTCATATAATATGTTTCTATAATATTGTTTACATTCACAAAAATATTTAACACTTAAAGATTCGACAAGTAATAGTTATAGCGACGAGACTGTTATGTGGAAATATCATGGACTGGAGCGACATCGAATGTTTTTCTTTATAGCATATAGGCCGAGAACATTGTCAATGAGGACTAATGCTACTCATGAAAATATTCATAGAGGCAGTGCCTACTAGCGCAAAATAACATTTAGGAAACAAGTACGTTCAAGCAGAAAAAAACTTTATCTACCCATTACCACATTCCCTATCCCCCAGTCTGAATAAAAAAAAATTTCTTCTTTCTTTTTTTTTTTTTGGGGGGGGGGTGGGGGGGCGGGTCAGCCTAAATTTTGGTACAGTCCAGTGACCCTTGTAGTTTTTGTCTACGGTCACAGTTATACACCAAACAAGTGTACTCAAGTGTACTTTCATAACTGTGCTGCTTTATTTGAAATTAATCACACTTTTTCTAAAGAAGTCTGATATCTGATATCTGAGATATCGCACTGTGCGTAATAAGACCCCTTTCAAAATTACTAAAAATAGAACGCTGCATATCATTACTGACCGAAGCTAGAAAGCTGTCTGCTAATAGCCTAAGTTCATGGAAAAGAGTGTACACATGCTCAAAAATGACCATGTCATTGGGTTTTCTTTATATTTTTTGTCTATATAGAAATCTATTTATTTTTTACTTTAATAAACTATCCATTTCTGCAGACAAAACACTTTTGATCCATTATTATTTGAAAATAAAAATCTTGGATAAGCTACAGATACTAACATTCAATGCGCCCACTGATAAGTAATTTTCTTAATTAAACTGCATTTATAAAATTCTCTGAGAGTAAATTATAAAAAAAGGCCATTTTATTATATTATACCCTAAACACTCTCCTCCCTGAATATATGCAAAATCATTTTAATACTAGATAAACAATATGTATCTTTATAGTTTATATAAATCATTTGTTTGAACTGTATACTATAATTATGTACATTTTGATAGAGACTATGTTGCCCCTTTAAATAAAGGTTTTATCATCATCATCATCATCATCATCATCATCATCATCATCACCACCAT
Organism: Ruditapes philippinarum; assembly: GCF_026571515.1. Lineage (NCBI taxonomy): Eukaryota > Metazoa > Mollusca > Bivalvia > Venerida > Veneridae > Ruditapes > Ruditapes philippinarum. The sequence continues at coordinate 32,946 of NW_026859000.1, forward strand.
CATCATCATCATCATCATCATCATCATCATTATTATTATTATTATTATTATTATTATTATTATTATTATTATTATTATTATTAAATTGTGTACCAGTGTTTCGACATGTACAGCCTGTTCTATTATGAGAAACTTACAAGTGTTGGCAAGGAAGAGGCAGTGTACAAATAACATACGTTACAAGGCTTACCTGGTAAAGAAAAAAATATGATCAAATCCATGCAACCTAAATTGTCATTGATTTATTTTAAATTATCTTTAATTTAGTTTTAACCTCAGGCATAAACTCAGTTTCAAAACTACAATTCAAAATTACCAATATTATAAGAAATATCAGAATACAAAAATATGAAAACAACTGACTGGCTTAAATACATATATTTGTGTAACATTGATCCAAATTATACAGATATATTCTTTGACTTCTGAAATGCATAACCCAGTCATTTAAAATATTTCCACTTCTGCAGAAAAGCCTGTCAATTAAATAATGCTAAACATTAATTTTTTGCTAACGATTTATTTACTATGTTTAGGAATCTAAGTACATAAAATGACATGGTGTTTTCTGTGTTTTGCCTATTTGCGCATCCATAAATTTGAATAAGAATGCCTGTATGAAATAAATATGTTTTGTTTTGTTAAAAACCTATTTAAAGTAGTAGCATAATATTTTGTTCCGCAACATTTTATTCTGTAAATGCACGGTTTTCATGTGTTTTCAATAAAAGAAATATTCTATGTTGAGAGTCGATCGTGAGATGTAAATATTATAATGTTACCATTTTTGAATTTTATGAAAAATATTTCATTAGAATATTCCATTTTTGATATTTCATTAGTTTTTTAACTATTTTTTTCACCATTAAGAAATATTCTTAATTTTTACATAAAACAAACCCAAAATACACCAACAGACAAAGCATCAAGTAATTCACAAATTTCTGAAACATTTAAGATATATTTTGGTAATAACAACTGCTTAAGTATGATTATTGTGATATAACTTCTCTTTAAACTTGTTCTGGAGGCTTATCAGTAAACAGCTTTCTGCCTCCACTAAATAAAACATGAGTGACGTGAAATTGACCTTACATTCTGCAAGGCGTCTAATTTTAGCATATTACTGGCGTATAGCAGTTGAGGAGTATCAAAGAAAAATCACCGCAACACGCTTTAATAATTTACAGTTCATACTGAAATAAATGTTATAAAGCGGAAAATAAGTTTAGTGATCTTTTTGCTTACATGACCATTTTCATGAAACAATCTGTGTGCATTATGAGATATGCATGTCCGCTCAATGCGGTTAAGGTTTTTTAAAGTTTCTTTAAAACCATTCAAAGAGTTACAGAGCAAGCATAAAATAAGTCAACACCAAAGTTCACATTCACTCGTGGCGGCGCAACTCGTGAATTATACCTTTTGGTGCTAACTCGGTGAAATATATTCCTATCTTACACTGAACTAAACAAATATCCTCTATATATAATGCATACTATATCAATAAAACAAAAACGTACACTTTGTTATTAGATTCACAATGAAATTTTCAAATTTCATTTTACAAAATGACTTATTCAGTTATTCATATTATGTGATGACGATATTTATTCTTAAACTTCACGAGGAATTGTAAAATTATGGCACACAGGTGACAACTCTTCTAATGTTTGTCAAGATTGATGCAGATTTTTTTTTTGGGGGGGGGGGGGGAAGGTGGCCACTTATTTGTAATGCGTATCGTTATTTAAATGTATAGGAGCTGACTTTCGTTGACTTAAATCTGTAACTCTGACATACTGTCATCAAAATACAATGTTCCCGTATCAGTGTGTTACTTACGTAATAGATGATAAGATTGTGAATAACCAATCAAATTTGAGTTTAAGTTCCGATTGTGTTGATATCTTTAAATACATGAAACGGTAAACATATGAATGTATATTACGTGAAATGTAGGTCGTATTGTGACTCAATACTTTGCTATAGTTATCAGAGTTTTCTTGGCTACGAATCAGGAGTAAACTGCGCAGTCAAGGCCTCCCTCCATCACACTCAGATTAATTTGCTGCTTAATTTACTAAGTCAAAGCGTCCCCATTGTATCACTATACACTTTACAATTAAAAAGAAAACAACTAAGTAAAGAAATAATGAAATAAAAAAATAGGGAATCTTTGAAAAAAGCTCCTTAATGGGGAATATTGAAGGTCAAACAAGTTTGTAAAATTGGTTGGGTAGAGAAACACTTTTAAATACATATTGTTTCAGACATGGATTTTCATATTTTCTGAAAATAAAAACACGAAATTAACTTATAAGTCACGTGGTACATCTACTTATATACTTGATATCATGTTTTATCAGTTCAATGAAATGAAACTACGCAATTAATTTGATATAGATCGTTTATATAGATATACATGTGTTGGTAGCAATATATAATAAATACATACACAACGAAAGGACTTTAAAATACTATAAGAGTAACAAAACTAGGCTAGTGCTTTGTCTAACCAAGAGGTAATCCTAAATTTTCGTTCACTTTATTTCATTACAATGAATATATCGAGAATTCACTCAATTTTATGAGCATGCAATTTCGTGGTTATGTCGATCTGAATGCGCTCTTAAATTTGTTTAGCTCTTAAATTCGTTTATCGTTTCTTTGTTGTTGTTTTTTTTTTCGTTAGTTATATAAGATCTATGCTTTCAAGAACAAGTGTAAATGAATTATAGGCTTAGATATACCGGTACTTTACATGAAAGATCTACCTAAGCAAGTTGTGAAAAAGATATATTTTGACTAAGATTGTGTTCAGTTGAATTGACAAACTATTTTTACTGTTCTAGAAAAATGAAGATTATATGCTTTCCATGTGGAAAAAAGACGGATACAACGAACGAGACTCTGATAAAGCTAGCGAACGGAAAAACCAGTATTCAGGGGACCTGTGCAAAATGCGGCAAAAGAAAGTCTAAAATTGTTGGCTAGGCCATTCGAGAACTCAATAATTAGTGATGACAATACTTACTGTTTAATCAACTTCATTGAAATGTTAAAATTAACTTACAACATGTACTGATAATAATTTTTGAAAAGAAATATTGTGGAAATATTTGTTTAATATATTATATCTATCTACTTGAACCCCTTTTTCAAATTAACAAAATGAAATCATACGAGTAGAGTTCAAATATGAATTCAACTATGCCAATATCTTGCTTTTAGCCACGTTTTTCACGAAATATACTGACGGGCAAAAGAAACGCCCCATTCCAAATTGATGTCCAGTTTTTCAGTATTCGTGATTTACAAAAACTTATTTTCACCTGCAAATCTGAATATTTTTAATTAAAAAATGATCTTACAGAAATTATCAAATTTTTACAGTTTTAAAAAAAAAAACGCGATTTTAAATAGACCTGTTGGAGAATTTTCATTTCGAAAATCAGTAGCGTATGTGTCCACCCCTACTTGCGACAACAGCAGCAACGCAGCGTGTCATGGAACCGCACAAATTGCGTAGAAGATAACGAGGGATTCTTCCCCACTCCTGGTGCAGCGCTGCCGTCATTTGCTGGAGGTTTGCTGGCTTGTGTTGACGTCCACGTAAGTAATATAGGATATTGAGCTTCTCCCCCACCTAAAAAAATAAAAAAATAATTTCCAGTTATACCCCCTTTTTTATAACCTACTTATTTAAAAAAAATTTTTATCCCCCGGCGTGATTCGAACCCGCGACCCAGAAAAATAAAAAAATTAATAGACACCGCACATAATGGCACCTTTAAAAAAAATTTTTTTTCTTCTTATTTTCTGAATGAAGAATGATTTGACACGAGAAAAAAATAAAAAAAAAAATTCCAGTTATACCCCATTTTTTTAACAACGATTACCGTTCATTTAGTGAAGGTTATAATCTCACCTAAACTGAACAAAATATAAAAGTAAAATTGATAACGCGTGAAGAAAATTTATGGTATCTTTTAAAACTTTAAATAGTATAAAGCAATATATAACTACATCACGCGTGTCGATTTAATAGCTGATACAAAAACCTATCATCGTTCAAAATCTGCATGCGGTTTACCACAGCGGCTCATTTACATATTTTGAAAATTTCTGCATAAAATAAAATTTTATGAATACGTAAGTATCTTAACTTCTATATTTTGGAGGCGGATCATTAATTATAGTAACTTTAGTGAATAGAATTATACATTTACCATTTTTTTTTTAACTCGTTTAAAGCCTGTGCTTTTGCCTCTTCTATTAACTTTTTTCTTTCTGTCTCACTCAATCCTGTTTGCTTTGAATGTATGCTATCTTTCAATTTATTATATTTATCTAATTCATCTAAAATCAATTTAAATTCATTTTCAGATATTTGTCCGTCTGTTAAAGCTTTTGAAGTCAAATCTTTTATACTATTTAATTTACTATCAGCAATAGTTTTAATCTCATAATGTTTTTTTGTTTTTGATTGTAATTTACGTCTAATAAATTTAACACATACTCCTAAACTTCCGCATACAGCGGCTGCAATTCCTAAAGGTAACATAAAAGGAATAGCTAAGCTAGTACCGGCTAAAATAACGGATGTTGATATTAAACCAGTATCAACACCGTCAGTAATATTAATTCCGCGTTTATATTTCTTGTATAATGATTTACGAGTATCCCTCTCATTAATTAATTTTTTTTCTATTTCTGATATCTTCTGTAATCTATAATTTTGACCATCTTCTACTGGTAATTCTGGATATAAAGGATCCGGAGCTGTTGGTGTCTTCATTTTTAAAGGTAATTTT
>NW_026859001.1:0-16715 GCF_026571515.1 Ruditapes philippinarum
TTGAAGTTGATGATGTGTGTGTCTCACCTCCTGCCTAAAATGAACATTTTAATAGCAAAAGAACTTTTATTGTAAAAAAGTTATAAATATTTTTTTATAATCCAACTAGAAAAATTTTATCTTCCTGTTTTGATAATCACCACTGACCAGTTCATCCATGGTCTGACCATGAATGATATATGATTTTGTAAGACATTTTTTATTATGCGCAATAGTGCCACATTTACTAAACTCAGTATTTCAATAACGAATACCTTATGGCAGATTTTAAGTTGAGGTCAGTGGTTGTTACCAAACTTTTAGATTGTATAAAGATAAAATAAGTATGTTTAAATGATTTTGTACATTTACAAGGAGACACCCATTTAGGGTTTAGTAAAGTAATGAGATTTTATTCTTCCATTTTAATATTAACAACCCTATTGTAATTACTCATACAGTTATGTTGTAGGTATAAATATTAGTACATTTTAATTATATTAAGTATAACATTCAATGCTTGGAATATGCTGTTTTACTTATAAATGTCTTAGAGATATTATGATGTGTTTATATTAACATGTAAATGGGTATAATTATGTAAATAAGGGAGATAAATCTACAGTATATATTATAGATCTCTGTAATGTGGACTGTGGAGTTGCCCCTCTTATAAACCAGAAAAGTATGTTATAATTCTTAAAAGAATGGCTGTACAATTTACTGTATGTATATTGTTTTAATTGTATATGTATGTATAGATCAGACTATAATAAAGAATAAATATATATGTCTAAAAAAAAATGGTTCTTCCAACTGCAAAAACGTTCCTGGATCTTATACATGTACTGGTAAGGCACGATGAATAAAGCAGATTCACGCAAAACAAACAAATATTCTCTATGTAATTTTGTTATCAGGGATGTTAAATATGACATTTCTTCTATTGTAATTTCAACAAACAAAAATCATCACAAATAATGATAATTTATTAAATTGTATCATAGTTTGGGGACATTTCTATTGAAAATATGTCAGAGTTAAATCGTATAATTACCCATAAATCTACAATGCGTTCACTGGAATGCAGGTATCCAGTTTCCGCTTTGACTGTTGACTGGCTACATGGATGTCAGATGCTCGTACATTGCTTACATTTTTCTTGGGTTTTGATATTGTGACGACTTGAAAAGTGTTTTATTGTTGACTAAGATACAATAGAGAAATAATATATGACATAGCTTGGTATTTCGATGTTCTTTCTATTACATAAGGTGGCTGATTTGTTCCATGTCCTATTTTCGCTCCGAAGGCGCCGGACGAAAAGTGGCGACTTAGTGGTAATATAATGTTTTCGCCTTTTCGCCTTGCGAAACAAATGTACGATAAATTGGTCACTTTGCCGTATTTTTTGACTGGCAGCTCGGGGAAGGGAAAATACAACATGACACAAATCAGCCATCATATTTACATAATATCATTATCATAGTAAGAGATCAAGATTGTGATTAGAAACTGACTACATGTAATAGGTTAATCAATACTGGTTAAATTGTTAAGGAACTTTGACTAGTTTTCCTATTTTCGTCTTTTTTTCTATTTTTACAGGCAGTTCTGACACTGGTAACGTGTATGTTATCATAGGAGCGGTTGTAGGCTCAGTGTGTTTACTCGTATGTCTCGTGGTTGGTCTTCTAGTTATTATAAGGTAATTTTCTCAAATTGGTAAATGTAATGTTATATCTGAGCGATCCGTGAAATATGCATTCAGTATAAATGCATGTATTATAAAATTATATCAATAATATTTAAAAATCTCACTTTGTTTTGCTTATCATAAGTTTGTTCAGCGTAACTGTCTGCTGATACCATACAATCAGACAGATTGCAAGCTTATTTATCAGGCCATTTCGATTACATGTTTTTAAGCAATTTTAATATTTTATATCAACCATTTGAATGCAGGGCAGTTTTGTCTCATCAAAAAAAGAGATTTGCAGACATCACTTGTTTTGTCTTGATTGACATGTCGGAGTTTGCTGAAAAGCTAAATGTATATCAAGTTTATTTGCTGAATAGGTAGTTAGAATACATATAAATATACATATATAACAAAGTTTAAATTGATGTATATGTACTTAAATATATATTGTAGGAAATCCCGGAAGTGTACAACCTCAGTCGCTAGTCAACATCATCAGGAAGACAGGGAACAAGAGCATCATTAACAGTGAAGCAGGGACAACTGTAAACAATATCTAAATGAAGAACATCAATAACTCAAATAAAGTATTATTATAAACAGTACTGAAGAAAAAAATTCTGAAGAAGAAGCGTTATAATCAGAGTAGCATTTTAAAACAAACATAATAACAGAGTAATTAGATAAGATATGACAATGGTGACAATATCAAAATCTGAAAATTAGTGACCGACCACTGCATCACATTTTGAACTTTTGTATATTTTAAAAGAAAATGGATTTATGAGTTCATCAAAATTCTGCTCTTTAAACATTTTTAATGACACAAGATATTCATAAACGAACACTATTAAGTGTTGAGAATTGTGTACCGCATAAGCCGGTGCTAGGGGGCGTGAGGGTTTTTGCACGTATTCATTATCCCTCATGTACAGACTCAATAAAACCGAGTCTGCAATTCTCCTGTAATTTTGTTGTGATAAATGCTTCCAAGGGGTCACTTTGTTTCCCGATTTTTATACTTTTCATTACAATGCATACATTTCAAAATAAGATTCTTTAAACCTGCTTTTATTGCGAGATATAGTCTGTCATGAATTAGAAAAAGTTCTTTCAAAGTGTTAAACATTGTACATGTACTAGGTGGCCATGGTGTCAGAACTTATGAACAGATGAATATGAAGTGTGTCTTCAAGTTCCCTGATCATACTATGTATCGTCTGATTTTATTGAATACATAATAGCACTCATTTAAATATTCGGTCACACTTTGGTTCTGTCCGTGTAGTTTACGAAACTAATGTTTTGAAAAGTCCCACTTGCTTAATATACATGCCACATCCGAAATAACACAGTTGGTTAAGTGATTACCTAATATATAAGAGGTCTGTGGCCCTGATTTAGATCTATTATTTGTTTACATTTGTAGTGCATTTAAATGAAAATGGCCAAATGCTTGCAAAAGTGTCCCCACAGATATGAAACAACTTAGAGGCACTATTTTGTCTCGATTTGTATTGTATTGTATTTTATGGTATTGAAATGACATTTATTGATTTTAATCCGAATGAATTTTAAATAATATCTCTTAAGCCATGTTGTTTCCAAAGAATATAGACTTTACCAAACTAAGTGCAACATAATTATATCAAAACAAAAAAACGAACAACATAAACAAACATCTCAGCTAAAATATTAATATTAAAATAAATAGACCAACGTGGTCTCAATCTTACAACACGTAGGACAAATATTTATATATGATAAACCCGTAGTTTACTCTATAGCGCTAAAACGCACATCTTGCTGCGTATATCACACAAAAAGTACCGACAATCTATCGAAGATTAATATATTTAATATATTGTGTGCATTTACAGTGAAATCAGCAGGCAATTGACAAGTTAATAAAATCAAATAATTTGTTTTCTTAAAATTATACGAGATCAAAGTAACAATATTAAAAATCTTAATGTTCCAATGTTTAATGTCATAACAAAATTGGAAATTTACTTCTTCAGTTTTAAGTAAGCAAAATACATATGTAAATCTACATATCGTATAGTATAAATCTATATATTTAGTTCTTTACGATCACTACATCGTTACACGCGCTTCATCACGAAATCATCACCGGCGACATTTAAAATTCATTTTTTTTTTCAATTTAAACATGGATAGATATACAAATTTGAATATACAATTAGATGTTTTATAATCTTGGTTACTTTGCATTTGTGTGTGTAATTGCGTTTATTTATACTCGCCACTGGGGCGAGTCCTCCAGGAAAGTATTATTGAAGGATAGTGCAATTACAGATACAGAAAGATGTCCCAATTCCAGAAACTTCTCCTGGTTCTTTAGTGTGCCAAGTGTTTAAGCACCCATACACGGGACCCCGATTTAAAGTCTCATCCGAAAGACTGATTAGTAATTTTAGTTGGCCAGCCCGGAAAACGAACCCACAATGTCAAGATTACAAGTTTCGCGCTCTAACCAATTGAGCAATGCGGGATGGCTTGTTACTTTGCATGAGCGACTTACCCATTAAATTGTGGTTAGGTGTGGTTGAGGCGGGAATCTAAAACGGTACAACCAATTGTTGATTTAAAGTGCAATAATACACATCGTTTGAGAGCCAAAACAATAACTGATATGACTATGATCTGGCTAGACACAAAAGTTAATCACATACACTTTGACAAAGGGTCATTACAGGCAGGGTCCATTTATAAGTGTGTTACTTTCTTAAGGGTCGAAATAGATCTTTAACTTGGTGGACTCAAATGACTTAGGGTCCGAAATAAGTCTTTTAATGACTTAGGGGCCGAAATAGGTCTTTAAATGACTTTGGACCCCAAAGAAATAGGTCTTTAACTTAGATGTCTCAAAAATACACATTTAGGACTGGGTAGTTATACACAGACTTCAAATATATTTGGTTTCCATACCTGTGAAATAAGATAAAACAGTATCCAAGCAAACGAAACTATCATTCTTACACATTTTTCATAACTATTGTACATTATTGTATAAAAAGATCAATGTGGTTGTATCTATACAGGAAACGGTAATTTACGTTTTGACGTAAAAGGGCCTTTTAAAAACACCTATATATTAATATGTTTATTAGCTAAATAGATGTCTTATCTTTGTTTCATACTGAGATACTGTAAATATAACGTAAATAAAGAAATATTCTCATATCAATTATTATGATTAAACACGTATCACAAAATAAAATTACATTTGACTTTAATGATGTCATTGGAAGGGTGATCGAATGAATAAAAGGTTTCGAAACACAACTTGGGCAAATTTGTTTGAAAAATAATATTCATTTGACGGAAGATAGATCAAAGACACAATGAAAGTATTTTATGTGGCAGGATTTTATTTACTATTGAAGGTAAAGTTCAGTTCTTATAAGCAATAATAACTTCTTGTCAAATTATTTACTAGAATGTGCACAGAAACAAAATTTGCAAAAAAAAACACACACAAAAAACAACACAATTACGGTGTTGTTTTACCACATGGTCGCGTTTTAAACACCTATGTACGACTACAAAATACCATGCGCCTGAAAAAAAAAACGTTCCGATCGATATGCAATTTTTCTTTCATAAACGTTAACTCTAATTAGTACATTGATGTTCCATATATTCGACGTTACGATACGAATATTTCAATTTCATCGCATCTGTTGAGCACCCATCAGTTTTTCATTCACATTTTTTTTTGTCATGGAACAATATAAGTAAAGAACATGCGTTGTCTTAACTGCACATAGTATAAGATTCGAGCTTCAATTTATTTTAAGTTAACTTGCATACGAGACTCAGAAAGATATTTAACATTTTAAAATTAAAAAACTCGAAAATACTCGAAAATGAATGTTCAAGTTATTTACTTTATTTTCACAACGCGGTGTTGGATCTGATAAAATGAAATTAATATTTTCTTTTAAAGCGTTAGATCTACTTATTTGAATTTGACAATTTTAAGAATAAATGCTTTGAATCCATCCATATTATTTCAAATACTCAAGAGGGTAAGTATTTCCTAACAAGATACCGGTAGTAACCAACAAATTTGACAATTAAATTAATGTCTATATTACTGAATAAACCATTCGCTATTTTACCTTTTTACTACGTAAGGACTTCGCGATTGTCTATTGGTTCTCAATTATCTTAATGTTATGAAAGAAACCTTTTTATGTATTGTTTGGTATTAAGATATCATTTACTTGATGAGTATAATAAATGTTTGACAACGACTTCTTTTATTTTGTCTAGGTAACAACTTCATACGTCACCACACCAATTACAACACCATCTTTTGACATCACTAGTTGCGGAAATATTACTTGCTTTAACGATGGTATATGTCGTAACAGAAGCCATGGGGAACAGTTTTGCGTGTGCCACCGTGGATATAAAGTGATTAAATGTTGAGAATAATTGAGATTAAGTTAAATATGTTGCAGAGCATTCTGTCGCTATGATATGTAAATTTCCTTGTTAATTTGTCTTCCTTGTAGTTCATTTAGTTGCTGTAAAAGCATACATATATTTTTTTCATTAAACAAATGTAAAATATAAAATATCGAGAAATAAAATAAGGATAGTAGATTCTTAAGTAAATAATTTATTGAGAACTAATTATATTTTGTTTGTGTGTGTCTGAAAAGAAAACAAGCACATCCTTTCAACGATATACACATTTTGTTAATTATTATTTCCTTACATAAAGATTTCAGGCGATGTCTTCTCGTTTCAGGGATACAATTGTAGTGAAGATGAAGATGAATGCAATTTTGGAGACCCGTGTTTTCACCGCGGACGGTGCCAAAATTATATCGGAAGCTACAAGTATGACTTGACCCTTGTGATATATTTATTACCGTTGTCATAGAAGATTTTATCCGTTTTCCTGTTTTTGTTATTCACCTCAAACACATGTGAGCCGCGTCACGACAAAACCAACATAATGGGTTTGCGACCAGCATGGATTCAGACCAGCCTGCGCATCCAGGCAGTCTGATCAGGATCCATGCTGTTCGCTTACAGACCCTATAACAAGTAGAGAAACTGATAGCGAACAGCATGGATCCTGATCAGACTGCGCGGATGCGCAGGCTGGTCTGGATCCATGCTGGTTGCAAACCCATTATGTTGGTTTTGTCGTGACGCGGCTAATTTATATTTGTTATGAATAGAATAACAAAATTGCATGGTAAAGGTATATTCATAAAAAGGAAACAGATACAAAAAGGTAGATAGTTAGATACTTTTTTTTCTTATATATGATGGAATGTGTGACTCATGTATTTTTTTTATTTTAGATGTGTGTGTTTAAGTGGTTGGTTTGGCGAGGAAGATCATTGCAATATAAAGGACAATTTAACCACTGTACGTGAATGCGACAAAGGATGGTTTGGGGAATGGTGTCAGGATCAGTGTCTTAATGAGTATGGTCATTCTTAAAGTTCAATAGATCATCCCTCAAAGTGTAACAAATTTATGCTAACAAATATATATGTGGATATGGCATTTAATAAGATTGAATATATCTTCTTATTCCTCATCAAATCAAATCATCAAATAAATATTTTTCTCAGTGCATCATATATGAGGTAAATGCTTTAAAGTCCAATGTTTATTATTACGTTTATTTAACTTTATAAAGAAGTTCTAGTTGTTTAAATATGTCTTCATTACTAGATATTGTTCTTTTTTAAGTACAATGTGCCGATCAAACGAGTTTTTTGCACCTTTCGTAATACCGGTAAGCTATTACTAAAACTGTTAAACGTTTACATTAAACCATCATTTATGTATAACTTATCTAAACACAATAACAAGTACATTATTATGAAAACTACATGTATTTAAATAAAAAGTCATAAACATGCAATAAGGTCAGAACATGAATTCAAATATGATTTAAAAGTAGCATTGCTTAATTTATTATTTATTCCCCACTCCCTCCCAACACACACACACTTTGTCATAAGTACTATGGCTCTAAGACGAAAATAGCACTATTATAGGGTCATAAATATTTAGATATTTTTAGTATATACTGCACCGATGTACCAGTAAAGAGAACAGAATACAAGAATGTTATATTGTACATTTTTTTACTAGTATAGTTTTATAAATTTCACATTAACAATAATGATTGAACTAGTTTCTTGTAATCCTTTATTTAGGTTTAGTTTCAACAAGTGGTCATCAATGCCGTTGTGCTCCTGGATGGTTTGGTAGAAATTGTACTATTGACAAAGATGAGTGCAGAACACACCCATGTCCAAAAACTGCGACATGTATTAATACACCGGGTTCGTTTGATTGTCACTGCCTTTCTGCTTGGAAGGGAGTTAACTGTAATATTGATGTGGACGAGTGTTTGACAAATCCTTGTAAACATTCATCAAATTGCACGAATACACTAGGGAGTTACAACTGCACATGCGCAGAAGGATGGACGGGAGATAACTGTGAAGGAGATATTGACGAGTGCGCAATGAATCCATGTAATGGTTCTACCAACTGCGAAAACGTCCCTGGATCTTATACATGTTCAGGTTATGACCTATGTGTTACATTTGTATATACCTTAGTAGTATTTCTAATTTTCTATAATTATTTTACCGTTTAAGGTGGAAAAACTTGAATGATGTGTTTGAAAATTATCAATGTTTCTTTAATATCTATCTCAAATTTTACAAACAATAAATTGTTTATACTGAAAATCTACAAAATTAAAATATTCGTAGTGGCATCTGCCATAATAAATAGAGATATTTTCTGCGTAAACTTGTGTGTTTACTTTATTTATTTTTTGCTCGGAATAATTCATAAAATGGTAGGCCTATTTAATCATTTTCTTAAAAAGAAATTCGACCTTCTCCGGTCTTCAACGGTCACCAGTTTCCAAAGACCTTCTTCTATATTGATCGTTTATTCAATTGTCAACTATATTCCTGATACAAACGTTTATTTATCCCCCCCACCCCCAAATAATGTTGAAAATAGTTAAATGAAATATCTTTATATCATTAAAATGTTCACCGCAGGAAACCATTTTACTTGTATAACTATTATAAGCTGTTTATATATAGACCGGTTTACAGGAATGTGTAAAAGTAACGCAGAATTGTGCAATTTAGTGGCTAAAACGAGCACCGCGATAAGTAAATGGACTAATATTCTTTATTGAACATCAAATTGAAAGAAATGAGTTAGTGCATACGGTTGCTAACAACCTCATCAAAAATATTCCCATGATAATGTTTATTTTTCAAGATTATTCGTAAAAATGACGACCTGACTAGCATATTGATGGCGATTTTAAGTTTCGTGGATATCTCTAAATACAATAACGAACATATAACTTTATGATTTTTTTTATATTCGGTGTACCTGAGACATTTCCAACCTACGCGTGTCATATTACATTATATTTAGCAGATAAAAAGTAATTGAAAGCATTTGTACGAGATAACGCCGAATTCGTGAATGAAGCACTGAAGCAACGGCGGTTATCTCTCATTAAAAGTAGCTAAATCCTAATTTTACCAGCTTCCTTCTTCTGTTATACGACACTTGTAGTTTGACAAATGTCTTGGGTATATAGAATATGAAAAAAAAAAGGTTTTAAATGTTATAAATGTACATATTTAATTGACGAAACACAAAAGACACCTTCAAAACGGTAATAAGGTTGTCTTTCTCACGAATGATCTAAGAAAGTAAAAAAATTCCTGAAAAAAAATGTAATGCTGGTTTAAGTATAATGTAGTAGCAGCCGTATGCGCTAATTCATTTCTTTAAATTTGATTTAGATAAAATATTTTGTTTCGTTTACTTACTGTGTTGTGCGTTTTGGCAATAGCGTTGCACAGATTCGGCGTTACTTTTACGATAATTGCACATTCCTGCGTTACTGGATATATATGATGAATAACATCTAACAAATCCAAAAAAGAAAAAGAAACTGTTACTTAAGCTACACATATACTGTTATCTTTTTTACAAAATCAATACAAAAAGCATTATTATAGCATGTAAATATGAAGAAACTATAGATAAGTAAATTATAAGAAAGAAGAATATATGTAACTAATATGTTCAAAATGCGTCTTCTGTTACAGAAATTACCGACACCGGAAGCGTGTATGTTGTCATTGGATCTGTTGTAGGCTCAGTGTTGATGCTGGGATGCCTCATCGTTGTTCTTATTGTTATCAAAAGGTAATTTACTCAAGTTTATATTGTTTTTAAAAACCTATAAACTGTAAAATATAGATTGGTATCATAAAAGTGCTGTGCATCTGAATGTTATATTTCTCTTGCCGATTAATTGTTTTTTAGCCGGTCATGTCATATCTTGTCTTGTCAAGAGAGTTATCAATTATGTTGAAGACAAATTTTAAATAATTTGCAATTATTTTTTCTTTCATTTATTGTAGGAAGTGTAAACGTAGTGCTTTAGTAGACAATGAACATCATGCAGGTGACCAAACATAACAATAGCAGAAACAGAGTAACAGTGAAATCAGAAAATAGAAGGAAAATAAAAACATTAAGTGTACAGTTGTCAGCTGAAATCAAATCAATTGACTGTCGTATTTTGATTTTTTACCTTTATAATGAATCGCACAATATAAATATTCCCACTGAGGTGTGATTTATTTGAAAAAAATATATTGTTATTGTAATTTATTGTATCCTGTTAAATTGCAATCGTCTTGATTAGCTTCAAGTGATACACTTTTGCTGGGTAGATTTTCTGCGGATTGTCTTTACAAAATACATATGCATTAACTGTACATTCTGTCAATACATTCTAAGGTTAATGACTTGCCAGTGTGTGATATTCTGATGTATTATACTATGTTTGTATTGCCATGAGCCTACACTGTGATATGGATTCCAATTATACACAATTAACAAGAGCAATACAACGCATATATAGCACACTTACTCCTGTAAACTTCGTTACGAATATCTAAAGAAAATATTCCTTACTAATAGGCTATACACCAGGTAATTGAAACGTTCTTAGTGTTATCTCCATCTGTACGCGTGTATCATATTAGTTACAAGTAAAATGGTTTCCTGCGGTGAACATTTTAATGATATAAAGATATTTCATATAACTAAATTATTTTCAACATTTTTTTTTTTTTTTTTTTTTTTGGGGGGGGGGGGGGGGGGGGTAATAAATAAACGTTTGTATCAGGAATATAGTTGACAATTGAATAAACGATCAATATAGAAGGTTTTTGGAAACAGGTGACCCTTGAAGACCGGAGAAGGTCGAACATAAAACAATTATTTCTTTTTTAAGAAAATGATTAAATAGGCCTACCATTTTATGAATAATTCCAAGCAAAAAATAAATTAAGTAAAAACACAAGTTTACGCAGAAATTATCTCTATTTATTATGGCAGATTCCCCTACGAATATTTTAATTTTGTAAATTTTCAGTATAAACAATTCATTGTTTGTAAAATTTGAGATAGATATTAAAGAAATATTGATCATTTTCAAACACATCATTTAAGTTTTTCCACCTTAAACGGTAAAAATAATTATAGAAAATTAGAAATATCACGTTATAGTTTTTTTGTTCTTAATAAGTTGTAATTCGGACTAATTCCCTATGTACAGATAAATCCGTAACGTACCGGCAAACGGTATTTAGTTAGGTTTTCGAAAAGGTCATTTAACCAATCATGTACGGTTTACAGATCACGTGCTCCTCCATGTACCGAAAACAGGTCACGTGCTCCTCCATGCCTCAAAAGTTAAACGCGTACCAATACCCTGCGCAGGGAATAAAGATTCTTGACAGGTTATATGGCCCTATATAAACGGTTGTTTGTAAATATAACCCGAGCCGTTAGGCGAGGGTTATATTGCAAACAGCCGTTTATATACGGCCATATATCCTGTCAACAATCTTTATAACGAATTTATAATACATCACGCATCATTTTTTAGAGAAAAAAGTAAGATTTCTTCATGAATCGACAGTAGCCGTGTATATAAAACTATATAAACGTCACGATTATCCAATGAAAAGCGACGTTACAAACATGCAGTATTATAAACTTCATTTAACGTCTAATTAGTGAATGGTCATAAATGGTAATATATATTTTTATATGTAAATACTCGATAATATCTTTAAGTAAAAAGAAAAATGTCTTGAGATATGATTTTAATCAGTAAATTGCAATGTTTAGTTTACGTGGGATTCAAACGCACGACTATAAATAGATTGTGATTTCAAATAAGTAATCAAACCACTCAGTCTTGCAAACCCAAATGCTATTTTTCCGTCTATAGGTACAGTCACTCTGTTTTTATGTCAATCCCATAAGGCAAATGTAAACGTCTTAACCTAAAGTTCATTACTATAAGGCTTTTTTCCTGCTATTTAACAGAAATATTAGGATAAGGAAATAAAAATACGAAATATACATCAATTAAATGATATAATATCTGGTTTGCATTTATTATATTTTTTGTTGTTGATGTTGTTTTTTTTTGTTGTTGTTGTTCTTGTGTGTTTTTTCCTTGATGTTGCTTTCAGAAATTCAGCAACATAAGATGGTGTTTAGATTAACCTTTTGACCTTAATTAAATGGTACAGATAATTAATCACATATACATTATTTACGTTGTACAACGTTTACAACGTTTGCAAGTCGTTCGTTACGCTTAGTAACTTTTAATTAAATTCATAACATTTATGTACACATGAATAAAGCAAAAACAGCAGCAACAAGATTTAACGCTTAGACAATAAAATATTGGGAAAAGGACATCTGGGACTGTATGACATTTAATGTTAGATTCTTGGAGTTTATAAGAAGTGTAGGTATGCAGATTTGAGACAAGTAAGTGACAACGTTTATAACAACTGTAACTGATAAATCAGTCTGATTTTTTTTCGATTTTTTTCTCAAGCGTTAACAACACCAAAGTGCTTTACATAATGATATACATGCAAAACATTTTGCAACATTCACCTTTTAAATATAACTACATATTGTATCATAGTTTGGGGACCTTTCTGTTGAAAACGTGTCAGAGTTAATTCGTATACATATACATGCACAGTGCGTTACCTGGAGAGCAGGTATTAGTTATCCGCACTCCAGAGCATGCCCATTGATTGGCTCATTTTTGCTGGGGTTTACATATTGTGACGGAAGAGAAAGGGAAAGCGACAGAAATATCATATTCAGATGCTAGTTCATTGGTTACTTTTTTCCCGGGGTTTCATATTGTGACAACAGGGAACGTGTTTTTATGTTTGACTATGATACAAAAGAGAAAGAACATCAAAACACTCGGCAATCTGATTAATATTCGGGGGCTACGCCCCCTCGTACAAATCAGAGGATGCTCTTTCTATTACTTATTTACAGAAATACTTTGTTGCAAATAAAAAGATTGTATACAATGCATTATTTTGCAACATTTATTTGCAAGATTTTTCAAAGCCATAAAATGGGTCAGGCCCAAATGTCACATATATATTGTTTTAGCGTATCTATTTCTAAAGTTTTGATCTGTATATTTACTATATCAAACACAATTTGATGAGAATCTCTATCCGACAATCAATATTAGATATCTGTTAGCCGTATTCAGACTTTGCAACAATATGGTGCGATTTATGCTTTTAAATCTAAGAAAAAAAAAATTAAAACATAATATGAAAATGTGATATTCCTTAATTTTCGGGTATTATAATCCTATATCCCTAAAATGATGTTTACTCATAATATTATAAGTTTATTCAGGATAAAGTAAAACCTACCCGAGACAAGAGATGGAAGGAGCTTCTAGGATTATGTTTTCAAACAAAGTGATGGCGTTGATGTTTTTGTCAGCCATTTTCCATTCCATGGGGTTTGCAACGCCTGGTTGGTTGTTTATGAAGGTATTTTCTAACATTTTTATTGTGAGCAATACATGCTGGCGAATATTCCATGAGAAACGGTGGATATATTGAATGCTATTGTCATAATATACGAGTATAACTTTTTTCATTTTGTGTCAAATATCGGGCTGAAGTTGATTGCTTGAATATCAATAGAAAATACAATGTATTCTGAATAAAACAATGCAGAAAATGTTTCTTCAGGCATTTTTTTATATTTTGTTTATAAACCCATTTCAGCTAAGCAACGGCACCATTCATACTGGTTTATGGTACGGGGTGCATTGTGATAGCAGTTCTTGCTCTACTAATACCATTTGGAACCTTGACCAATCACATTTTAAGTTCAAAGGTACGTCGTGAAATTTCGTATATATGATATGATATTGATATTGTTTACATTTCACTTTATCAGCATGCGCACCTTAAATCATTTCAGCGGCACGACCCTAATGTGACGCAATAATTATCAGTATAAGTTTTAATGTACCATTCTCTTGAGGAAATATATATATATATATATATATATATATATATATATATATATATATATATATCTTTTATTAAGTAGTAAGCCATTTATGGCCCATGTACATGCAGCAATATAACATTCAATGTTGAAAACAATATGTAATTATATAGGTGTTAACAATATTGTACTGGATATACATATAGGTAATCATATATCAATGACAGATTTATTTCTACATTTCATTTCTATACTAACATACATGTAGGGAGAGACAAAGCGTCTATTTATAGGAAACATGTAAACATAGTTAACATAGTTAGTATAATATTATAACCACATGTGTGCATTTCTTTTTTTTTAACATTTAAACATATAACTAAATTGTTGATAGCAGCAATGTTCTTTTTTCAAATGCATTGTAAGTATAAGCTGCTAACTTCTTTATGTCGACTACATTTGTGGTATTAATCAACTCTACAATTTAATATAATTTGGATGAACCCCAGTAATTTCTATTTATATACTGACGCCTGAGATCAGCGTAAAGTGTACACTCAATAATAAAATGAAATTTCATCCTCTAGTACATTGCAAAATTTACACTTTCTTTGTTCAATTGGTGTGCTTATAGGTTTTCTCCATCTACCTGTTTCAATTTCTAACCTATGGGATGACATTCTCAATCTAGACATTGCCTTTCTATATTTTTCTACATTTAAAACATTTAAGTAATTCTGAAAATTAAAACTAGAAATTGTTCTGTAAAATAATGCTTCTTGATGATTCCTGTAAACTTGCATTCCAGTCCTGTTGGTATGTATCGTACAATCGTGTCTTTAAAATATTCAAAAATATATTGACATCACCAACTCCTTGGTTTAACCAAACATCATAAAATCCTAATCTAGATAATAACCTTTTTACATTGTATACCCAACCTATATGATTAGGATGGGATTCAAGATCACTTTTTAAAACATTGTACATTTTCTTTGCATATTTAACATCATCACTTTGACATAAATTTAACCAGTACCGTATTATATGTAAATATCTATGAGTAATATAAGAGACTCTTCCGGTTTCACCATAAACAAATGCATCTTGACAACTTATTTGAACACCTAATAATCTTTTGCAAAAACTAAGATGCGCTCTTTCTATATGAGTAGCTTTGTGAAATCCCCATACTTCAGGACAATAATTCATTACAGGCGTGACTAATTTATCATACAAATTTAACATATGTTTTAGGTGTGATTGGTGTAAACTTATACAAATATTTATCAAGTTGAAAAGTTGCTTTCAAGCTTGGGCCTGCTAAACATTTTGTCCATTTCATTAAAAACACTCCCTGTCGTAAATATAACACCCAGATATTTAAACTTGCTAACAATTTCTATATTTTCATCATTATAAGTGAATACTAAATTTTCAGGAAGACGTCCAGCTTTTCTAAAAATCATAATTTTTGTTTTCTTAGTATTGACAGTAAGCTTCCATTTAGTACAATATTCCTGTAACACATTTAATGAATTCTGTAAGCCATCTGCAGAATGAGAAAATAATACAATGTCATCCGCATACAATAGTAAACATAGTTTCATGGTACCAATATCAATGCCTTCTATACCTTTATTTATAAATGTATCTTCTATTTCGTTTAAAAACATGCTAAATAGGAAAGGTGATAGACATTCACCTTGACGGACCCCTAAATGACACTCAAAAACTTCACTTAAAGAGTTAAAAACTTTAACTTGTGATTTTACACACTCATACATTGACTTAATCACATTTAAAATGTTCCTCTTATTCCTAATTTAATAAGTTTGTACCAAAAATATCTCTTACCACAAAATCAAAGGCCTTTTTGAAAATCAACAAATGCACAAAAAGTTTATCTTTATTGTTTAACGTATAAGATATAAAGGCTGCTTAAAACAAAAATATTATATACTGTACTCATATTTTTTCGAAAACCGGCCTGCGCCTCTATATAAACATTATAATTTTCGGCCCATGCATTCAACCTGTTATTCAAAATTCTAGTGAACAGTTTACCTAACACACTTAATAGGGTAATACCTCTATAATTACTTGGCTCCCTTAAGTCACCACTTTTAAAAATTGGCACAATAAAACCGTCGCTCCATGCACTTGGAAAATAACCCATATTTAAACATTTATTAAATAATTGGAATAAATACGGTAGTACCGGGTAATATGTCTATACCATGCTTAAAAAATTCATTGAGTAATAGACCGGGTCCTCCACTAGCGCTGTTCTTAAGCTGTTTAACTGCTTTTACAATTTCTAAGTTACTTATCTCTGCGTCTAATTCAGAAAACATTATATATAATGTGGTGGGTTTTTTTTAACCCAGCGTCCAAGGACATGAATGGTGACATGTCTAGGGTCCGTACTCTCAGTGCCTGAAAGGGCGGATGGACCCTCATTAAGCCAATAATACATACACAATTTTTATCGTTCCAACATTACCACGTGTTTGGTGGAAATAAATTATGCATGTTTTTGAAAATATAAAGGTCAAACATCATGAATATAGAAAACGATGAATCAATA
>NW_026859002.1:0-28320 GCF_026571515.1 Ruditapes philippinarum
TACGACCAAGCAGGTATAAACGGTGGCTCCAATTCAGATGCATCAACCCCCTTATGGCAACCCTTCAGCCACAACGGGTATGTATTGCTATACAGATCAGCGGAAATATACCAAAAACAACGTTGTGTAAAAAAAGAAACAAAAGCATATAAGCAGAAATTTCATGAATTGCTTATCTTTGTTTTACAGACAAATAGGCTTTTGCAGGATAATTTAAACTGACAGGTAACGTTTTATTTATCACTACCTAGAGATTTTCCACAGAGACTGTTTTCTTGAAGGTGTCTATTATTATAGCATAAAGCGTCATAGTTCCGTTACTTAATTTACAGAGTAACCAAAACATGACGCAGTAAAGAAAAAATACTTTAAAGATATACTATGCTAAAATTTCATATTTGAAAATATTCATAATTTCTACACAGTCTCTTTGTAAAAACTTCACACAAATTAGGTATTTTGTGTTTAATATCTTACACACTATAGGTGGTTACAATATGAATATAAAGTGTCATTAAAAAACTGGCAGTTTTTTAAAAAAAAAAAAACAAAAAAAAAAAAACAATTTTACATGACCTGTAATAGGGAACGCAACTTCCAATACATAATTTATTCTTTCTTTTATTCAAATTGGACATATTTGGTAAGAATTACATGGCTTTCAATAAATTTCTGTGATAAAAGTATTTTACGCAAGGATGAGCATAGTATATCTTAAATAATACTGATAAAGTATAGCTAGCTTTTCTTAAAGGCCGATTATGCCCAAAAAATACTTTAATTTTTATATCTCAAAAGCTTTTTATTTTCGGTGTCGTGTTTATAGTTAAAAATCATTGGCTAATTTCCCGAAATATCTTTTGTTTGCCCCTTTTGCATTCAGTTAAGTACAGTTAAAGTTATTAATATTTTGATTAAATAATTTTGTATTTTTAATCTACATGTATTATGACAATTAATTTTACATTCAGTGTTATTTATGTCATGTGTATATTTTTCTTGTTTCTAATCACGACTAAGTTTATTGCACACTGTCAAATCATTTGTTTATATGTTTTTTTAATTATCAAAAGAACACCTTTAGATTGGATAAATCTGTCTTAAATAAGTCCTATACTTTTTTATTTTTTAATTCTTCTTGCTTAATCGAGATTTTGTTGTTTGACTGGGTTTAACGGCACATAACTGGCCATTTAGCGCTGAACTTTATAATTGTTAAAAAAGGGTAATTAACATTATATTATCATATTTAATACGGGGTTATAAAATGGGTAAGTTAAGTCCTTTAAATATTTAACAATATTTGGGGGAACCTTGGAAAAATTCCCTGACGGAAAGCCCAACGCGGAAATGGAAAAAGTTGCGGTTTAGATTGAGTTTGTTTTAGGATGGGGCCTTGAAAGTAAAATTTTTAAAATATATATACTAGCGTATCATGTCGAAACACAAAATATCGCACCCTTTAAAAAGTTTTTGCAGTCAACTATTTATTTCAACCCATCCCCCCCCCCCCAAAAAAAAAAAAAACAAAAAAAAAGAGCTGGTCTTGCTGCTGTGTGAAAGAATCATTATTTTTTTATTTTAAATAAAAAGAGGATTTTAATATTAATAACCTCAGATTCCCTTACAGAATTCTAGTTTATTAAGTTCCGCCCATTGTTTTCTCCTATACAACTATCATATTTTTTTCTCCGTAGCTGTCTCGAAACATTAAATAAACATTATCAAATATATTGGAAGTAGAACATTTTGATCAAACTTGAAAGCAGAACTGAAATTGCATGCTGATAGAATCTACAATAAAATGTTTAACTAACATCCTTGCAAGGCATGCGCCAAAAATACAAAAACAAATGAATAGACTGTGAAACACATCTGCTGATGTTTCTTAATTCAAAATTTTACTATTTTCGTGTTTAAATGTTAAATTCTGCTTAAGCTAGTGCTAGGGTTATAAGCAGAATTCAACAGTTAATCATGGTAAAGATAAAATGTTGAATTTAGAAACATCCGCAGATTTGTTCATATACAAAGTTATAAAATGAGTAAGTTAAATCACCAGCGACATGGTAAAACAGCGCTTCATTCTTGCAAGTAAATGAAAGCACGTGGCCAAGACAATCTGTTTTATGAGAACGTCATATTTCACGGAGATTTATTGATAGAATGTATTACAAAACTCTTAAATCATATGCTTGAATTTTCACACCCACCTACAGATATGAAAAAATGCATATATTAGTTTTTAAGGGCGCAAACTAAATGAGAGATGATCCAACTATTTACAAATCTATCTCCCTTTGTTCCGTCTTGTTAAACTGTTCGAAAGGGTCGTTAAATGGATTGTGGCACTCATTGAAATCAAACACAATGTGGTTTAAAAAAAAACGTTAGCTGTCTGTAAGAAGACACTTCAGAAGAAACACTCGTACTATATCCATTACTTAAACACAACTAACATAACAGCCTTGCATCTTTGAGTGTTAGCATTTTACTTTTATTGTAAAATATATTTGTCAGCACACTTACAACAGTTATCTACTCCTCTGTAGTTTGAGCCAATCTACGTTTTTATGCATTTATCAGTCGATACAGTGATAATAAAGAACGATGTATGAGGTGAACAGTTCTATGGATTGATGTATTGTCCTGAATCTTAAACGACCTGCAGACATACTCACATACACTATTTTAAAAACAAAATCACTTACACAAAGCATTGAGTAGAATCCCATCTTCTTAACGCCGAGTCGAAACAAATAAAAACACAAAAATACTTAACATCACAATCAATTTTAATTGGTATATTACAATGCTATGAAATAGAATGAAATATATTTTATCATAAATTGTATACTTGTTCTAGAATCGCAAAGTAATATATAATTTAGTTTATTTCTGTAACGCCAGTAGTTAATTAGATTTCTTGCCTAACGGCAACATTTACTAGTCAATGAATTAACTTACGTAGGTTGAGTTAGTACCTGACAGAGCACTGACATTTATTAACTATAATGTATGCCTTATTTAAGATACATGTTTATTCGTATAAAGATACATCCTTTTTTGTCTATAATTATTTTACGCCTTTTAATATTCTAACATGTATGAGTAGGCCTATAATTATCTACGCCATCGAACTTAAGCTTGGCAATAGCAATGTCATAAATATTGTAGAGTAAAGGCATGTCATTTTATCTTTCTATACTGGTTTAGCATTTGTCAGACTTAAAGTTGTTCTCTTGTCGTAGCAAAGACAATGAACACAATGCAACATCAACGATTGCCTGAATAATGATGTGTAATAAAATTGAAACGTCGCGTTCTCTTGGAGCTGACAAAAACAAAAATTAATTTGTTACATTCTTGATATGTTGCACTGACGCTTTAAGAGTGCTCTGACATGTGTTTTCCGTAAAACTGTATCAACGCTAATAGAATTATGTTCTTTTAGAGATTCGTGATATATTTTAACACATTGTAACTGAACAACGATAATTACAAATTTAATCACCTTGTACGTCAGAGTCTATTGAAGTTGACAAAAAAATTGCTCTTACAGATAGATGCTTCATGGGTTATATATATGACAGGTATTTTTTTCCGCGAAGGTGTTTGAAAATCGAATGTTGATAAAAATCTAATAGAATTATGTTAACTTAGCGCTTCGTGATAAAAGTAAAACTGTTTTGCTTTTCTTAACTTCTTTTTTATTAATAAACAATTTATTGACAGATATCAGAGTCGTTAAATGAAGAATATCAGTTCTTTAAAATTCTACAATGATCTTTATTGTTAAAACATTTTCTGATCTTACAAAATAATCTTGGACCACAAATGACAGAAACAACAATATTTATTGTCTAAGATCATTAACAGATGAATCGTGAGATATTTACTTGTAATACTAAATACGATTTATGCCCTAGGGATATGTTACATGCCTCAGGCTTTTGTACTTGACGAGAGTTTTGTATACAGATAAGTACTTGAAATGCTTTTTGGTGATGTACTCATAATAAACTGTACTTTATTGTCTTTATTCTTCAATTTATTTGCTGGATAATATCATATTAATTTCTTTGAAACCATAGAATAGTCAGTTTATTCTTATTTCTTTGCTTTATTCAGATGTTACTCTTTTACTCGTGCAGTCCACACTATCAAACTACCAGCTTTTTGTTTCAAAAATAAATATTATTCTTTGAATAAATGCATGGAAATAACATGTCATTATGGTGTTAGATGTGATTTATAGTGCTTGGATAGCTTGTCTGTTTGAAAACTTATACATTGCATTTATAAAAGTAATAAGAAGATATTGGACGAGATGATTGTAGGTTCTATACTACTGAATTTATTGAACGAGTTGAATAAAATTATATTACCGTGCCTTATGAATGACGCTTCACGGAAATGATATTCTATTAATTTGATTCATAAAAATTGGAATTGTTTGTAGTAAAAACAAAATCATTTCATCCAGGTATGAATCAAATCAATTTGTAAATGACAAAGTTTTAGCAATTTTAAGAAATTCAGTAACTTTAATTTATCATTAAGGCGATGCTCAGTTATGTTTTTCATTTACAACATGGTTATGCCCCTAGTGACTGTAAGGTTTAGGCATAACAATTGAAACCGTAAGTTATCCCTGCGTGATCATGATAAGAGCTTAAATTGGTTCAAATAGCTGGAGTATAAGTATCACTTAGCTCCAAAAGGAGCAAAAGTGTTGCTTTAAAGATTGTAACTTCGGATGTGTCCCTAAATCATATTTCCTGTTTCGCCACCATATTACCTATACTGTATTGATGCGCCGTAAAACCAAACTCATAAAATTAAACAACAAATTATGACACATTTTAGCCAAATTCAATAGTTTGACGTTAATGCCAAGGTCGATGACGACAGTGTTGGACTAAATCATGAATATTAAGACGTCCAGGATTTGGAAATACAAAATAAAGCTTATAGAAAACGTTTTAAATCCTCCTTTAACTTAATACTAAATGAAAAGTGCGACAAATAAGACAACAACGTGACGTCATTTTTGACGTCACGTCATTTTGTTGGTTTCCAGTCCTGTGCACGCTGGTATTTCATTTAAACAACGTAACAGACTTAAATTCAAACAGTGAAAAATATTAAATTGATATTTTCACTGTTTCAAACAGTGAAATATCAGTTTTATATGTCACTGATATATTTTTTTATAAAGTAATAAATGGGCATAATTTCACTTTGAGAGGACACAAAACATGAACACAATATATTGTTTTAATATTTCTTAAAATACCTACAAAGCTATATATTAACATAAGACGGTGTATCAATCGGAAATATGCATTTTCAACGCCGCATTGTTTTTTGTTATGAATTGAGGAAGATGTTTGAATATGCAATAACTTGCGCCATCAAGCTATATTCAATGGAATCCATAGAGAGATTTAATCTTGTCTATGTAAACAGAACTGGAATTAACGTCTTGTTTTGCTTAAAAAATACAACATCAAAGTGAAACGTTGCAATTTGTTCTACTGACAGATGAACCCTTCCAGAAACATTCATTCTGACAGAAAGCATTTTAATAATCACAGTATTGGCATTTTCTGCCGAGGTTGTTTCCTGGAATCTTAAAAAGTGTTTGTGAATATTAATTTTCAGTCGCCATCATATTTGTATAAAGAGACATGTTTATATTTTACATGTTGTTGAAGCTACACTAAAATTTAATCCAAAGTAGCTTTTTATCAGAAATTTCAGCAATTAATAATATTGTAAAAACAGTATCATTGGTTCATTTTGGTATCTAAACATTAATAAATATGATAATATGGGCGTTATAGATTTGGAATATACTGGTCAACTTTATATCTTATTTTTATTCTTATACTCGTATATTGCAGGACAATGTGAAACGTCAAGTATAGAAATAGATTTATTTTTAATCACATTAAACTAAACACGCAAATAATACAAAGGTGCATGGTTCTTTTTAAACAGGTTAAACACCGTTTGTCACAAAAATCAGGCCTTTATACGCACCAATACAATGGAGTTCATATAACGATTTTCAGCTTTATTGGCGAAGGTAGACATTTAGGCCACTTCATCCTCCGTACGCCTGAGTAGAACCATCAACGTTTAATAAGCTAGCTAAATACAAAAGCTTTAAAATGCATGCTGGTATAACGCTACAAAATTTAAAACTTTCGATGCAAAAGTAGGTATATCGTATATTTTAAGTGCATGAGCACAGTAAAGAAGTTATCTTTGGTTATTTTTTTATAACTCATGATTCAACTTTATCAAAAAATGATAAAGATTTATAAAGGGATGGAAGCAATGCGTATGAAATTGTTATTATTATGTTACTGCCTAATTAGGAATATTTTTAGATGATATGCTATTCATATCAATGACAAGTAATTCATTAAAATTAAAAACAAGAAGCAATTATTTTCTCATCAAATAAATGGATAATCCTTTTAAAGTCATATATTTGTATTTCTATATTTTCAACTTGTTTTGATACTTATGATTACAAATTCAACTAGTGGTATTATTAGTATAAATAAGCATTACATTATATAAATATTTTCCTTTATGTGCATCTATTTCTATACGCACCAAACGAAACATGTTAGAAAGGTTATCCGCGTAAAAAAACACTCAAACATTTCTACTTAAACTTGACAGGAGTAATAATCATTACGTCTACTAGCGCATATCGTAAGAAATTCGACCTGAACCCATTCCTGATCTAAGTTGGGAAAACAACAACAGGTAAAGTTAATTGATAAAAAGACGTTTAACAACAGAAATGCGATAACGACGTTTTAAACATATTTCATGGAAAGCTAAAGTTAGCTAATGCTTTTGATTGATGGGTATTGAACGCCATAATTTACAAAATGCTCTTGGAGTTGGGTTTTGCATTCGTTGTTTTTTGGGTTTTTTTTGCGCAAGATTATCCATGAAACAAATTCTTGAACTGTACTTTGGTTGTTGACACATAGCAATAATAACAATAAATATTGATATAAAACAGTGTCCCATTATTCAATTTTCATTGCTGAACCTTTTCATGTACATAAAATAAGAAACCTTTTTATAATCTTTAAGGTACACAACTTTCACATGCTGTGACTATTGAAGGTATTTGTTGGAAATATATTGCATATTTAAAGGCCATCTTATTCATGGAATGGGCAAAATAAACTTGCCAATATTAGAAACAAGTAAAAATTTGCTGGGAAATGCAGCAATGTGATTGTCACGGCGAAAAAAAGAAAAAAATACAAAAGAAAAACAGTTAAGTATAATGTTAAGGTATCTCCAAATAGCATTGAGTTTAATTGACAGGTTAACTTGCTAAGAAGGTTTTTAATTAAGTATTGTAGTGTAACTTGTTACAAGAGCCATGCATATGTAGTAGAGCAGAATAATTTATCATTCTTGTGTACTGCATACCTCTTGAGTGAGATCTATCCACATATGAAGTTTCATGTTGATATCTCAAAGGCTTTTGTAGTTATAATATGCTCTGGACAAAATTAAGTATGAAAAGTAACAAAGGGCAATACCTGAAAAATAATGCACGGTAGGTGTGTGCCGCACTCCTCCTCAATGAGATTTATCCACATATGAAGATTCACGTTAATACCTCTAACACTGTTTGAGATAAGCTCCGGACAAAAAGTTTGAAAAATAACAAAGGGCAATAACTCAAAAATTATAAAGGGTATCATTCTTGCGCACAAAGAATTTGACCTAAATACTTAACAAAAGATGTGTACTTTATAGCTGTACCATTTCATGTGACCTGGAGGCTAGGCCCAGTTTAAGTTGAAACTTAAACCAAAAAGAATAGACACTGTCTTGCCAAGATGCAAAGACAATTTATAGTCAATTAACCAATCTTAAGAAAGGGCTTAGACAGTTATTGGTTGTGCCATTATTTATAACAGGTCAATTTGAAAGTAAACATAACTGTGCTAATTCATGTACAATATCTATTTTTTGTACAGATAAAAAACTAACCTTTTTTCTATGATAAGAAATTTTATGAAGACTGATTTGTATTTTGCATCAAGGGCACCGGGTGAAAACATGAAAATTATGCAACCAACGAACCACTTCGTGGTAGATTGTATTTTCATGTTTTCATCTGGCGCCTGGTTACTTTTTGTACTTTGTTGGTTTTCATGTGGCACATTAAATCACCCACTATAAAATTTAGTGTACAAATTTATTCAAGAGCAAGTAACAATCTACTCTATGAAAAGTCTGTTGTCGGGTTGACTCAGGAGACCTGGAGATTGAGATTGGTGTCCCTCCATTACAAATAGATAAGGCAGAAGCTGTCCTTTTCAAACTATGCACATGTTAGAGAAAAAATAGAATGTAACTATTCAGAATATGATTTGTTTATCAATTATATTGCTGGATCAAAGATTCAGGACATTTTCAATCAATACATGTATTATCATTTATAACTTTAAATGAAAGTCTCATCCCTTTAATAATAATGACATAACTGTAACTCTTTAAATTCAGAAATATTATAAATCTCATCATATCAATATACTAAGGTATACATGTATGCACATAACATTAATAATTCCCAGTTTCTATTAAATAAATATGAAATCCTAACATTAACATTGGTACTAATGGATGGAATTCAAAATCTAGTAGAAAGAAAACTATAATATATAAACTCTGTTATAGATACTATTATTAGCCAGCTAACACTGGGTATAAACATCTTTAACCTGTAGACTTACTGATCATGTATTATCATTTATAAATTTAAATGCAAGTCTCATCCATCATAACTGTAAGTCTTTAAATACAGAAATACATATTATATCCATATACTATGATACACCTGTATGAACATTACATAAATAATTCTCAGGTTCCATTAAAAATAAATATAACATGCTATTAACATTGGTGTTTGGGTGGAATTCATAATCTTGTAGAAAGAAAACTATAATGTACATGATATTGTATAGTATAAAACTTTCTCAAGCGTGCATCGTTTTCAAGCGTTTAACGTTTTTCGTTTTCCGTGTATCGTTTTTCGTTTATCGTGCGTCTGAAAGCGTGCGTTTCTTATTTAGCGTGCGTCTGCGTTCGTCTAAGCGCTTAAGTACCGTGTTTTGCGTCTGTTACTATTCAGAAGTAAAAGAATATCTTAGATAAATATATTATGTAAATTTCTTGTTTCTTAAACATGTAAGAGATGTCCTGTGTCCCTGTCAAAGAATAGAAATATTATATAAAGAAGTATTATTGTGATGTTTACATTAAAGTTTTAAAGTTTGTGACCTCGCGGTGAATACTGGTCAGATTTCTACATGCTTTACGCCGAAGATTTATTAGTTTTAATCCTAGTTTACATACGCATATAAGTTACCAATTAATTGCAACATTTTTTATATTAAATTCAGCAAACAGGTGTTTATATGCGTACCAATATATATTAGATATGAAGTTCGTCAGACATCAAATGACGGTAATCAGACTAGCACCCCACCCCCTTTACAAGTTCATCTTCTGGCTTTTCATCAAAGACTGTCCGAACCGGATCCGAATCCTATTTAGGGTGATAACTATTTTAGACAGTTCCTCCCTATTTTTCTTGACAGATTTATATTGATATGTAACAGCCTGGCAGGGTCTCGAACCCCTGACACTCGGAATACCATTCCGCGGCTCTTGAGTTCCTCCGAGCTATTCGGCCGCTTACACGTTTTACTTGTTAAAATACTGAATCATTATAAACCTACTGTGTATGCAAATATTTCTTCGAATTTCCCAGGGTTACTTAGCATTGTGATTTAATTTCTACCTGGGCTATACAAATGTTATATCAGTCACAGGGTAAGAAAAAAGTGCATCCTGACATGGACTCGAACCCGTGACCCTCTAAATACCGTACCGCGGCTGTACCGACATTTGTTAATAGTTTCAGTATTTGTACATGTACTAAGTGAACATTTTACTAATTATACATCGTATTATTTCTATATTTTTGTACAAATAAAAATAGCTAGATTTTTTTCTAGATAAATTCTATGGTGGCTAAAATATACCATGATGTACTTTTTAGACATGTTATCACAACAGACAGGCTAAGCCACCCTTTACAAAATTCCCCTATCTGTCAGCTCATTATCAAAGCATAGACTACTATTTTTGTATGTGGCCTGGGCTTTTAAAGCCCTTTATTTTGTTTCAAGATCTGTCTGACAGTCATATTGATGTATTGTTATTACTTGTGATATTTAATAAATTTTAATATAGTTTTGTTAAATAATGATACCTTGATTAGGGATTTCTATGAATTTCAACCAGTCCAATCAAACAAAGAGAATACAATGATATAGCAATATTCCTATTATGTACAATAAAAAACAGTTACAATTATTATTTTAGCAATCTTAATAAAATTGTCAATCCTTGTTTCCCGATCCAGTTCAGTGTTTACATGTTAAAAGTTAAATGAGCCGCGTCACGACAAAACCAACATAGTGGTATGGCGACCAGCATGGATCCAGCAGCCTGTATATCCGCGCAGTCTGATCAGGATCCATGCTGTTCACTTACCGTATAACAAGTAGAGACACTGTTAGCGAACAGATGCGCAGGCTGGTCTGGATCAATGCTGGTCGCAAACCTATTATGTTGGTTTTATCGTGACCCTGCTCAAATATATCTTAATCTTATATGAGGTCCATATTATAACCTACTTTGATAAACATATAAATTATAGCTTTTTTTAATTTTTATTCTGTATATTATCTAAAATCACTTTAAAGATTTATCAATCCGTAACCATTACTTAACATAATACCCCTTTAAGATACCCGAGATGAGCCTGTGTCGCCCTTTGCTAACTTAAAAGTATATAACCTATCCATATATAACCATATAATTCTTTGAAGATTTTTCTCAGCTAGGTATGCTGTAGTCCCAAGTCACTTGTTTAACTTCCCTCAAGTAAGTTATAACCTCAAAACTGATAAAATTCTAACTGTAATATACTTAAATATCACCTATGTATTTATTTAAATTTACAAAAACCCATTTTGCATACTTATATCTTTTGGGACCTATACAATTTCAATTGATTGTAATTTTAATTTTCCTACAATATCAATTTTATGCTTCATAGGTAGGTCAGTCCATTAAAAAGAGCTCAGTACAAGATCCCCATGAAAAGTAATGAAATTGATAACTCAATCCAAATAAACTTTATTGATTAAAAGCTTTAATTAGATGACTTAAAAAAGAAGATTTCAATAATTGTCCATAAAAAAATTAATGTTATAGTAAATTCCATGTGGACCCCAACTATTAAAGAAAGCAGTGCCACATAAAATGTTGATACACTGGGTAATTTTACCTTAAACTTAACCTCTTAGGAAATGATACAGAATTTTTTATATAACATAAATCTTTTATATTAATATACAAACATATTTAATTGACTAAAATAAGGTAGTCCTAACAAATTTCATTTCAAAATATGAGAATTATGGCAAATCTCCTAAGATGCCTAAATGTCCTAGAAAATGCACTAAATCACTACAAAATATGAAAATTTTACTTAATTATAAGAGCCTTGGAATCTAAACAAAGCTATAAGAGGAACATTAATCTATCATATTAATTAACAAACGTATCTAATTGACTAAAGTAAGGAAGTCCCACCAAATTTCATTACAAAATATAAGAGTTATTGCAAATTTCCTGAGATACCTTACTGTCTTAAGATAGAACACTAATTCACTACAAAATGGGGATTTTTACCTTATTATAACAGCCTGGGACATGAAACAGAATTATAAGTGCAACATAAATCTATTATATTAATTAACAAGCATATCTAATTGATTAAAGTAAGAATGTCTCAATAAATTACATTTAATATTAAAAAATTTTGGCTAATTTCCTATTATGTATAACTATACAAGCTTACACACTAATTCATTAAAAATGGGAGTAATATTACCTGATTATAACCTCATGGTAAATGAATCAAAGTTAGTTAAGCAACATAGTATTATTATATTAAGTAAAACCTACATCAAATTGACTTATATAAGAAAATCCCAAAAAATTTCATTGAAAATTAAGAAATAATGGCTAACTTTCTATAATGCCTTATTAATAACTTTACCACACTAAATCATTGAAAATTGGGTAAGTTTACCTATTTATAACCTTCTGGTCAAGTAAAGCCAAATAATGTTATACTATCAAGTACAACTACATCTAATTGACTAAAATAAGAAAACCCCATTAAATTATATTGACAATGAAGAAAGATAGGGTAAATTTTCTATGATGCCTATTTGTTCAAGCAAATACATTACATCTTTAAAAATGGGGGTAATTTTACCTTATTATAACCTCCTAGGAAATGAAACTAAGTTAGTAAGGCAACATATTACTATAATATTGAGTAACAATTACATCTGTTTGATTGATATGGAAAAAATCCACCAAATTTCATTAAAAAATAAAAAAAAGGTATGGCAAATGTCCTATAATGCAGACACTGAGGTTTTCAGATCCACTATCAGTAAGGAAGTGTTCCCTTCCCTGTCAGGGGACCATTACTGGCATGGTATATGGAATCACAAAAAGGATACTGTAAAACTGATTTTTTCATTTCTACAGCTAAGAACTGTTCACTATTGACGGGAGGAGTATGCAGGCGGACTGATAGCTTAGCCGGTAGTCAGCTTCGACACTGTATTCAAGGGGTCCCGGGCTCAAGTCCCAGTCAGGCCGCATATTTAAAGTGTGTCTTTACACAATGTTTGTATAACGCTAATGACGTCATGTCAATTATATGAACAGGTGTGCAATACCATATTTACGGAGTGGCAAAATTGGCACCGGTGTGTGATAAAGCATTATATTATCACACACCAGTGCCGATTTTGCGACTCTGTAAATATGGCATTGTACTGCCGTGCATATATTTTGACGTGACGTCATTAGCGTTATACAAACATAGTGTAAAGACATGCTAAATGTTAGCGTTAAACTATAGGCGCGTCAAAGAAAAATGACTCTGATTTCACTTTAAACAGTCTTTATTTTTAGTATGTGTTAAATAGAATATTATATTAAATTTGTGTATGTTCATTACTGAATTTATTGTACGTAGAGATTACGTAGTGAATGCAAGGGATAGTTCTTTATTTGATTGCGCATAAAAAGGAACACGTTATCCTAACTATTTTACTTTCGATATTAATTAGCGCACGATAGCTTATAAATATTTCTAAAAATCATTTGTTGAGGCTGTGACAAAAATTAATTTCGGTGCTACATGTAGGTTGAGTGCATTTCAGTTCTTACATAAACTCGTTTAAAATACATTTCTAGCTACCATATAGATCTATATGATAATCAAAATTTATCGCTATATTAAACGATCTGTAGTCATGTAGCTAAAGTTGTGAAAAAACTTGAAATGGTTACGATGTTTTAATAAAGGTTTAGAAACGTTTTCATTTTGCGTGCGTTTTAGCGTGCGTATATTGTTAAGCGTATTTCGTTTAGCGTATATCGTTTTGCGTGCCTCTGCGTATTTCGTTTCGTTTTGCGTGCGTATATACGTGCGTTCGTATAGCGTGTACCGTGCGTTCGTATAGCGTGTAACGTGTGTTTTGCGTGTAAACTGACACGTTCACCCTACTGTAGAAAAATCTGGTCTAAGGTATATAAAGCCAGTAAAAAATATATATCAATATTCACTCATCATGGCCTCTATGCTTTTGATTAATACCTTACAACTGGTAAATTTTATTAAACAAAAATAGTAAGTCATACCTAACTTCAACCTAAGATAGACAGAAAAGAACAGATAATTTAGTAAAACATGAGTTACTTCCCCTTAAAATAGAGAAAACCTGAAACCCAAAAGAACACCCCAAACATAAAATTAAGAAATGTTGCAGGCTCAGTTTTATTAATCCATGCAAATTCATGGTAAAGTATTCATAAAAAATAGATGGCCATGTTACAGCAGCTTTTGCAGAAAATCGGATAGCTTTCAACATCCGGATACTGGTACACCTTGTAAAAACAACCATTATGTGCAACAGATAAACGTAATATATAAAATTAATAGGATAATCGTTTATAACAGTCCATTACCTATCCTTATACTAATTGGCAGGTGAACTTTCTTCTTGTAGGAAAATTTTGAAAATATATAAATGAATGAACGAATGGATAGTTGGATACGGCATCAATGTAGACCACAACGATATTCGAAATCCGGGTTTTAGTATTCAAACTTCTCAAGTGTGTCGAAAGGATGTGCGAAATTGTGTAAATTTATCACGCTTATATTTCGCGTGTTGATAAAAATACTGTAATGTATATGATTTGAAAGGAAATGTTTCTATGTAACTTTTCACGGAAATGGGCTGTACAATGATTGCGTAATTTAAAGCCAATAAAATGTCGGCTGTAGAAATCGAAAGGAATTTTGTCACGTGACTTTTGCCCATGCTACCGAAAACTACCCATCACAATATCACGGCGTTGAGACGCCGTGAAATAATTTTAGTAGCATGACTAGAATTGCTAAACGTTAAGTTATGTTAAAATTTTAAAAGAAGTGGCAGAAATTGTAAATCTGCATCGGGGCTATAAATGCTCATTTTTTTATGAAATCTCTATAAATGTTAGCTTTTGACAACAATACATTACTTTCTGTTCTTTGCGAATGTTAGTGATTAACACGATGTAGTGTTTTCATTGCAAAAAGGGTTTTCAGCTTTATAAATAACAATTAAAAAATTATTTCCACAAAATAGATAAATATAGAATCCCTAAAGAAAGCCCAACAAGGCAAAATTGAAAATGTTGCAGGCTCGGTTTGATTGAGCCTGTTCATGGACGGTACTGGAAAGTGCAAGTTACCGTCCACGCCCCCTAGCACCGGCTTAAGCAGAATTCAACATTTAAACGTGAAATAGTAAAATTTTGAATTTAGAAACATCCGTAGATGTGTTCACCGGACAAAAAACACCGGACAACGTAACGCTGAAATATAGCAACGGCATAAAACCCGTAAAAAATTAAGTCTGTAAGCAAGAGTTGTCTTTAAATACAAGCCGAAAACAAGCAATTAGTCATTATGATATCAATGTAAGGGTAGTATGGGAAACTGTGACAAGTGGTGGTGAAGCAACAGACATACTTGAACAACATTCAACAATGAATGTACCCTGCTGACTTGCAATATGTTTTCATCCCTGGATATTAAATTTGAAAATTGTGGGAGGATGCTCTATAGGAAGAAATGAGAAAGGCTGGAGCTGAGGAGAGAATATTAGCCATTGAGAAGGATAATCTTCATGATAGCATTCTAGCTATCACTGTTATGAGTGCTGAAGCGTACATACAAACACATATACAATGCTTATGGTGATGTTGGTGTCATATTTGGAGCTAAAACCAAAACATTGCAATATATTGGTGTAGGAAATAAACAATGTGTTATGAGCAAGCAGGCCAAAAATAAGACAGTTGAAGCTAAAAAATAGAGAAAAACAGAATTCCTAAAGAAAGCCCAACACGGCAATCTTCATGATAGCATTCTAGCTATCACTGTTATATGTGGTGAAGCGTACATACAAACACATACACAATGCTTATGGTGATGTTGGTGTAATATTCGGAGCTAAAACCAAAACATTGCAATATATTGGTGTAGGAAATAGTTCTGTGTTCCTACAACTACAGAAAAAAGTACCAGTTTGGGGTAAATCAATCGAAAATATTGAGTGTGCAAATTATACTTGCAAATGTTTGCGTTCCAATTTAGAAATGCTTGTCATTGAAAAAAATAGATAAATACAGAATCCCTAAAGAAAGCCCAACACGACAAAATTGAAAATGTTGCAGGCTCGGTTTGATTGAGCCTGTTCATGGACGGTACTGGAAAGTGCAATTTACCGTCCACGCCCCCTAGCACCGGCTTAAGCAGAATTCAACATTTAAACATGAAATGGTAAAATTTTGAATTTAGAAACATCCGCAGATGTGTTCATACGGCGGTTATCATGGAACCTTCAATGTGACACTACCGTGCCATTCCATGAAAAGCGGCGTATGGTCCCCAAGTAATAAAAAGCGTGTGCCCTAAACGAGAAAACAATGGGCGGAACTAAATAAAATGGAATTTTGAAAGGGGATCAGAGGTTATGAAGCCTGCATATCACAGATAAGACGTCAAAAGACAAATTTAAAAAGCAGGCAACATATCCTAAGGGTGATTCAACATTATTCAAGTAGGAATATTGGAACCACCCAACTAGAAAATGCCGAAAAGTTGAAACTAAAAATACCACAAGCACAACAATAATGTCGTGCTGAACAATCCTTAAGGATCGAAAATATAACATCATTGATTAAAAGAAAAACCACATTAAGAAGGCAAAGGAAAGGTAACCAAACTTAACAGATTAAGATTATCAACAGCCGTTTGATGTGCTATACACATGAGGTCATACGATTAAAACGTTAAACAACCGAGAAAAGATATAATTAACTCATTTTACCATGTCCATGGGCTTTCATGACAGATGCAGTGATTTTTGCCAAAAAAGTAAAACATACAATGGATAATGATAGCGATGATAATGATAATGATTCCGACTGGTACTTTGGATCGTTTGATGTCATTTTTGAAAGCCAGTATGAGTACTGTTAATTACCATTCGAAAAAGAAACGGAAAGTTCGAGACTTGCTTTAAAAATAAATGTCAAAAATCTGAACTTAAAGAACTTGTGAGAGATGTGCAAACTTTCTTAAACAGAATTGTTGATTAAACTCAAAGACTCATAGGTAATTTTACCACAAATTAATGTGGAAGTTGGATGGCAATTCGAGGAAAGTTTGATGGTGGAAAAGTTATAATTCGATGTTCTTGTGGTTCTTGGAATGCACGTTGCTACGGTGGTGCATTTAGTAAAAATATAGGTGTTGAATGGTCACCCATCACTGTCAACCATGTAACTAATGAACCTGCTGGAGTCTTTTGATAAGCGGTGTTAGATGGCAAGCACACCATTTGAACGCTTCATCTTAATACAAGGCCAAACCTCACAGTAAAATGTAGGAATAAAAATAAAACCAGAAGACATAGCAGTAAACAATTCCAAAAAAGCAAAACTACACTATGGAAGTAATTTAGATAATTTCCCAGATGTCTCTCAGCCAAAATGAAAAGAACTACGTCATACTTCTTATTAAATCAGCTCTGGTAAAAATATGTTATATAGTATATTTCAGATATACACACCATCAGAGGTCTGACTCAGGGACAAAATACCATAATTGAATACAAAAACCAAAAGGGCAATGTAGAAATTAGAAAAAAACTGGTTTAAAATCTGTAAAAGTAATCAATATTTAGCAGCATTAACAGATGGAATCGTTCAAAATAGAAGTGACAATGGACTCTTAGAAATTAAAAACGTACTACAGACAAATATGAAAAATCATACATGATCAAACAGGCTATAGGGAAAGTACATAATTTTTGCCTTCACCAGTCAAACAAGAAAGTGCAACTTAAAAAGAATCATGAGTACTACTATCAATTTCAAGGGCATCTAAACTTATTTGAAATTGAATGGCGTGATTTTGTTGTAAGTATGACCAACATGATTATATGATTTATATATTGAAAGGATAAAAGAGATAAAAACTTGTGTTCAAAAATTATTATGTTTTTACATGAAATTTATTCTTCCTGAATTATCACTTCCAAGATATGGGAAATACACTGGCATTAGGCAACCTGAAAAATCATTGGTAGGTTTAATACCTAAATGATTCATAAGATGTCCCAAATTGTTGAAAAAAACTTTTTTTAAGTTCTCATAATGTAACAGTAGATAAGGCTGGATATTGTCAGTTAAAGGTATTGATGAAATTAAGCCTGAGCAACCTTGGATTGACTCTGATATACTTCAGGCTATCAATGATAGAGATACAGTTTTTAAAATTTATAAACGTTACAGAAGATTGGAAAATTTTAATATGTTTAAAGGTCTCAGAAAAAATGTGCAGTATTTAGTTCACTCTGCAAAATTAAGTAATTTTACTAGTAAACCTGAGGAGAACAAAAATGATTCTAAATCTTTATGGAAATCTCTCAAAAATTTTGGGCTGCCATCTAAGAAAGGATCTTCTGCATCTAGTTCTAATATTTGTTTAAAAATTGATAAACGGTTTGTTTTAATAAGAAACTTATTGATGAGACTTTTAACAATTTCTATACAACTGTTGCTTGCAAAACTTGTTGACAAACTTCTTTAATGTGTAAACAGATTTGGTCAGGTTTTTGCAAACTCATTTTATATTGAAAGAGGTGTTTATCCTAATAGTTTTTATTTTTCTCTTTTGTGTGAAAGCAAAGTTTTTAAGTACTTAAATTCACTAAGTGCTAGCAAAGCTACTGGCTTAGATGGTTCAACTTCCCGTTTTGTTGCCCCCCACCCCCTTTCTAAAAAGAATGATATATTTTCTGTTGGTTACTAGAGGCCTGTGTCAATTTTAAATGTAGTCTTCAAGATTCTTAAA
This sequence comes from Ruditapes philippinarum, assembly GCF_026571515.1. Lineage (NCBI taxonomy): Eukaryota > Metazoa > Mollusca > Bivalvia > Venerida > Veneridae > Ruditapes > Ruditapes philippinarum. Next base: position 18,641 of record NW_026859002.1, read on the forward strand.
AAGGTAGTTAATGACCATGTTAAAACATATTTCAAAGATTAAAAGCTGTTGTATAAATTCCAGTCTGGTTTTAGAAATGGTTTCTCCACTGATTCTTGTCTCATTTACATGAGGGACTACATTCGGCATGAAATTGAAAATGGTTATGTGGTAGGTATGGCTCTGTTAGACTTACAGGAAACCTTTGACACTGTTGACCATTCCATTCTCTTAATGAAGCTTTAAGCGTCTGGTCTTGGTGATGGCATCATAAGGTGGTTTAGGTCATATCTCTCTGAGAGACAACAGCTTGTTGATGTGTCAGGTAGTTTGTCTTCTACTTCAAGTATAACATGTGGTGTTCCCCAGGGTTCAGTCCTTCTGCCCCTCCTCTTTTTAATTTACGTCAATAACATGTCAGCGGTAGTGAAAAATAGACTGTTGTTATATGCTGATGACTCTGGTATACTTGTGTCTGGAAAGAGTTTATCTGAGGAATTTCTGTATCTAAAGATTTGTCTTCAGTAAGTCAATGGTTAATTGATAAATTAAATATAAATTTTAACGGCACTGCAACAGAAGCGTCCACATCTATCAAGTACCTTGGGGTAACTATTGATCAGTACATGTCCTTTTGTTTCATGGCAGACTCAGTTATTCAGAAGGCTAACATCAGGTTAAAGCTCCTTTACCGTAAAAAAGATTTTCTTACACAACATACCAAAAAACTGCTTGTCAATTTTCTGAATTCAGTGTCACTTTGACTATGCCTGCTGTGTCTTGTAAAATGGTTTAATTCGGGTCTTAAAAACATAAATTACAGACATCACAAAATAAAATGATGAAATTTGTTCTAAACCTTGATTCCAGAGTTAATATTGGCTCTTCCAAATAAATCCCTTATAAATCCCTTAATTGGTTACAAGTTTGTAAGAGAGTTGAACAAATTATGTTCTGTCATGTTTTAAGGTTTTTAAGGTTAAAACCCAAAGGCCCCAGAGTACTCAAGTGATTGTTTTGTTTATCAGAAATCTATGCATTCTTATTGCGCTAGACTGAGTAAAAAAGGAGGGTATTGTCTTCCTAAGGTTAAAGGTTCTGGATCAAAGTCTTTTAGCTGTATGGTGCTAAACTCTGGAACAGTCTTCCAACTTATATGACTGAAATTAGCAAACTTCATCGTTTTCAGGTAGCCATCAAAAGTCACTTTTTAAGTTAGCTGCATGTAGGTGTTTTTCTTAAAATTTCCTTGTTGATCTTGTTTGTCATATTGTTAGATATTTTATATGTTTTCATTGAATTATTTTTCGGTCAGGTTTACTGTTTCATTTTTTTGAAATTTGAATTTTAATTAAATTATTTTTTAAGACTTTTTTTAATAGTGTAATCTATGGCATGTTTTTTTCCTTACATACGCATAATTGTATGATCATATTTTAGTTACTCTTAATACACCATAAACTGTGATAATTTATTAATATAATCTTTTCTTAATATGCACGTGATTATTTCTTTATGTGATACTGACTTTTTAATGAATTACATTACATTACATTTTAAATTGTGATAATTTTAAATGATATACTTTATTAATGTGATTTCTCTTAAGTATTTTTTTTTCTTTTATGAAATACCCCTCTTTGTCATACCACCAATGCTAAGGTCCGCAATGGAAATAAGAGCTTGCTCTTTTTGTGTTATCCTTGGTTTCGGGAGCATGTCATTGTTTACATAATATAGTATTTATTAATTTATTTATTTATGTGTAATTGTTTTAATCTATATTGTGTTTGTTTATCATGTAACATGTTTACCTTTTTCCGCAATAAATCTATCTATCTAGCATACTTTTATTATTCTATTAATTGTAAGTTAAAAATCATAAAAACAAATATATATAGGTTTATAATTCAAAACTATAAACCAATGTGAAACATTATAATTTAATTTTACTTAATGTATTTCAGTACACAGATCAGTCCTTAAAAGCACCACAAAAAATTGACAAAATGTATCACTGGCAAAGAGTACAACAGACAATTCAAGTTCAACCAGTTGTTCAGTTCAATGTGATAGTCCTGTGCGACAGAATATTCAACATTTACAAAAGATACTACAGGGCCATCAGGTGAAGAAAAGCAGAACGTTACACAGGTAATGTGTATTTCAAGCCATCATGTGTACATATATTGGAGATTTCTGACAGACTGTCAGTAAAACTTTGTCTGGTCATTGAGGTGTTTCAGTACTAGAAGTCTACATATATTGCATGGTGAATCTGTATGTGATTCACATTTATTATTTTCAAGCTTCAAATATATTTCTGTCATCAAAATAAATATTCAGGTGGTCCATTTCAAAAATCTTTTTTTGTTCAGCCTTTCTTTTAGAAGTTCGCTGTGAGATCAGTTTACCAATTTAATACTTGGAAGCTGTGATAAACTCTGGATATTTCCTTTTGTGTTCGCCTGTCATGATTACCAACATTAAATTTTCATTAGCTCCACCTTTGAAAAAAATGTCAAGTCGTATCAAGGCTGTTAAATTTCTTGGAAGAAAAATCCTTCATAAATGTATTGTTGGTGACAAGAAGAAGAAATAAAAGTGGTACCGTACGGCGTAGTATTATCAGGTAATTTATTCAGTCTCACTTGTGGTCATTTGTGTTCAGTCTTTTTATATTTTTTTCCAACATTCAATTGATTCAGTAAATTGAAACAAAAACAATAGACATGTTTTGTTTTCTTTATGCATAATTCTAAATGCATAATTTTATTTTATGAAAAGTGTGAGTAAAAATTATGAGTGTTATATTACATTGAAAACACACAACATTAGTTGATGAAATGAAATATTTTAAAGTGTATGTCTGTATTTGAAGAATTTAAAATGGATTTTGTTGGAAAATGTGAGATAAATGATCTGATATTTCATTTTATAACAAATGGAATTAAATATGAATTTTGATTATATAAACATGATAAATGTGGATATTAAATTTATTAAAGAAATAATAAATTTTTCCTTTTATACCAGATTTTTTTAAGAGGTTGGTAATAATTTTCCATCTTGCAAAAATATACAGGTTTTTTTTTGCAAATTTGGAGGAAAAACTTGAAAACTTGTTGCTGTTTAGGTGGGGGGGGGGGGGGTAATAGAATTCACAATTTCAAAGAATCTCTCTTTAGGAACATCTCTTTTATCCGTCCTTGCTATAAAGGAAAAAGGACCTCTTACCTAAATATTTTATTAGACCATTAAATCAATCTTTTCATTTCTATAGTTTTTGTGTCGCCTTGAAAAAGGCGATATATAGGGGTTACTTTTGTCGGCGGTGTCGGCGTCGTTGTCGGCGTCGTTGTCGACGTCGACGTCGGCGTCCCCTAAAGCTTGTCCGGAGCATAAATCAGTCATTATAAGTTGGATTGACTTTAAACTTGGTATGCATGCTTCTTATAATGACCCGAAGTGCAGTGCTTAAGAACCGGTACTCTGCACTTCTTATTTTTTGAGTTATTGCCCTTTGTTAATTTTCATACTTTATTTTTGTCCAGGCCATTTCTCCTAAAGTATAAAATCTATGGACTTGAAACTTTATAGGATGATAGATCACAATAAGAAGAAGTGCAGTGCACAAGAAATGGTACTCTGTAATGTTGATTTTTTGAGTTATTGCCCTTTGTTAATTTTCATACTTTATTTTTGTCCGGGGCATTTCTCCTAAAGTATAAAATCTATGCGCTTGAAACTTCATAGGATGATAGATCTCATTAAGAAAAAGTGCAGTGCACAAAAACTGGTACTGTGCATTTCTTATTTTTTGAGTTATTGCCCTTTGTTAATTTTCATACTTTATTTCTGTCCGGGCCATTTCTCCTTAAGTATAAAAGCTATGGACTTGAAACTTCATAGGATGATAGATCTCATTAAGAAGAAGTGCCGTGCACAAGAACTGGTACTCTGCATTTCTTATTTTTTTGAGTTATTGCCCTTTGTTAATTTTCATATTTTATTTTTTCCGGGCCATTTCTCATAAAGTATAAAAGCTATGGACATGAAACTTCATAGGATGATAGATCTCATTAAGGAGAAGTGCAGTGTTTAAGAACTGGTACTCTGCATTTCTTATTTTTTGAGTTATTGCCCTTTGTTTATGTTCATACTCTATTTTTGTCCAGGCCATTTCTCATAAATTATAAAAGCTTTAGACTTGAAACATAATAGGATGATAGTTCTTATTGATAAAAAGTGCAGTGCACAGAAACTGCTGCTCTGCATTTCTTATTTTTTTGAGCTATTGCCCTTTGTTGATTTTCAAATTTCATTTTTGTCGTGGCCATTTCTCCTAAATTATATTGTTACAAGGCGACACATCCGACTCATTCACGGAGTTCTAGTTTATCGATATTTTTTAAATTCGTAGAAAATATGTCCATTGTTGACTAATCCTCTTAAAATGATGATTATGGTAATTTTTGTTATAGGTAAAGATGGGGATCCGTCAGTCGTATGTGTATTTTGCTTCTTTTTCAGTTTTTAAGATTCGCAAACATACTGGTATTTTTTAACAGGTGCAGCCACATTTAACTTTGGGCATAAATATGTTGTACTTATAAAATAAATAGTTTGTTAACCTTTTCCCTTATATAAGCGTGTTTCGACGGCTTCCCCCCCCCCCTTTTTTGAGGCCTCAAACAGTGAAAAATGTCCTATTTAGGGCCTGGAACACTGTTTTTCGTTTGAGAAATGTTGTTTAAAAAAGAGTTTTTCGGCGCCGCGCCCAATCCAAATGTTACATCGCGGGGCTGCCAGAAGGGGAAAGTGACCCCTTCTGTTTGGCGGGTTTAAAGGGGGGCGGAGTCCCCCTCATCGCCAAGAAAATTTTGGACATGTGACAGGCTAGAAATGGCCTCAGGTCGTTCTTAGGGTAACTAGTAAGCGACGCTGAATATATTTTACTCTATTTCAATTCATTACGAAGTTGCAGCACTTTAAAATCAGTTTTGATGGAAAAGACAATGCAAAATAGTGATTTTTGGCAATTTTGATACGTCCGCCCGTTGCCATGGTAACAGGAAATTTTCGATTGAGCATGCTGTTACAGAGGCTATGGTCTAGTCAACATTTGTGCCAAGTTTCATCAATATTGAAGCATTTTTCATAGTTTCATAGCAGTTTGAGCTTGTTACAGGAAACTTTTCAATGAAAACGGCCATTTTTCGCAATACGCTCATGGGGTAAAAGGTTAACAAGTAAGTGTGGATCTAGTGGCACATTCTTCTGTGTCAATTAAAGTTGACAAACCATGACATTGAAAACATATTGTTCTTTAACTAAATAATTAAAGACAAAATTCTTTGCCAGCCTTTGGTTCTATATGATAAACGTGGCATTAAAAGTACAATTATGTACATGTTGACTAAGTTTTTTTTAATTAAAAATAAGCTTTAACTTTCATAATTAATTATAATATCAAGATATTGATAAATGAAACTAAAATACTAGTATCAGGTGATCATGATTAAAAGCATCTATCATTTATTCTCCAAATTGTATCTGTAGGTATCTCATATATAAATACATTTCTATATTATTACAATTTTAACTACTCTGAATATGGTATGGGAAGTTGAATGTTACATTTTAAGACTGTGAATATGTATCTATTAAGTTTTTAAGATTCGCAAATACGTGATAGGCGTTATCATGACATTAAAGAGTGTTTCTATAACCTATGAAAGCTTCCATTACAATTAAACTAACATACATTTTCATAAACTTACTATATTCAGTTATTTTATTCTCTGCATTGTTGGTTATATGTTATAAAATTAAATATACATGTATGTCAACCTCACTGAAACATTCTCATCCGCCACAACAAGAAATTATTAAACAAAATATTTTATTATTATTTTAAAGCAGTGCATGGTATGATAAATGCAAATAGTCAAAGCGAAGAAAAAATGTAGTCGATTCGATAATTTTGTTTAGCTAAAACCATATGCACATAAAGGCTTAGGTTTTTATCCTGCCGTGGACATTATTCTTTTATGTCAATCAAAGGGCTGCAGCTCTATGGTATTTTCTGATCTTTGCAATCTAAATCATACTGACTATCTGTATGTACTTTCCTGTTAAGTTTATTTTTATATACTATAATTCATCTTACCAGCGACAGCGTTTTGATTGGCGTCCGCGCCGAAGCGCGGCGCCTATTGGAATGAAATGAGATTTTGTGAAAGGGCGACAGCAACTTCTCGAGCCTTTTATAGTTGCCAATAATAAAAGCCGATCATTCCGATCGGTATGAGGGTGCTTGATTATTAAATGTACAATGAATGGCGAACTGGAGAATTTCGCAATGCAAACATTTTCAAATTAAATAACCTTTTCCGTCAATAAATCGCGCTCTTCGGGGTATTTTTGCTTATCATTTTTGTAGTACACAGCTGGGTTATTAATGGTATGTTATTCCGAAAGCTGTTAATAGAATGATGAGTTGATGACCTAAATATTCCGAAAATCTATTTATAGAGGGATGTACTCCTATTGGTAATTCCCGGTCTCTCTCCCGGGATTTACTAATGACCGGCGAATAGTACCACACGTTTATTGTCCGGGTCTCTCCGGTTTTGGAGTAGATGTTTGATATCGTTACCGAACAGAACAAATATTTTACAGATAAATAAGCTTTTTTTCAAAATGAATGTTTGTCACTTAGTTTGGTTACAATAATTAATAAACACAGATCAACTCTCGAATTGATTGATTATTATTATACATAAACATACAATTTGAAAAAAAAAACCAACAACACAAATCGCATGTTATATTTTATCTATATGAGATAAAAACAATAAATATGTACAATAATTGAGAAAAAATGTACATTTTTATGGCATTAATATGACACAATCAACTTTAAAACATTTTATTTAATTTGTTATTCTTGTTTAGTAAATATTCCGAGGAATTATTCAAAGTTACAAATCAGATTTTATGAATTATTCAATTGATTGATAATTTAAAAAATGATAAAGAAAAATACAAATGTACATGTATATGGTTTAAGAATAAACAATATTATATATTGAAAGATTAACCATGATTACTGACTTTTTCCAGTTTAAGTTTTGACTTATAATCGTCGATCATTATGACAATTGAATTCTTAAAATAGTAGTAAACGTAAAAAACTCAGTATTAAAATAGCGATAAAACACACACAAAAAAAGAAAAGAAACAATATTCATAAAATCTGTATTTTTTTTTATTAAAATAGAAATTACATTTATTGAATAATAAACAATTATGCTCAACATGATCAACATGGTAATATAACAAGTTGTCATATTGTTACTTGTGTGAACAGATACCTTAAGAGGGGTCCTCGCTAATAGCGATAACATAATAAGGGACAATTACACAAGTAGTTGGTGTTGATCATGCGTTACACATATGGATTATAAATGATTGTATACATGTATATCCGTTGCTATTAATAACCACGATCATAAAGAAATAACAAGTAATATTCTAATTTCTAGCATGCCGATCAAAGTTATAAATAATGAACAATGTCTTTCGTCCGTTCATTCAAAAGTGATATACAATTCTGGTAAAACCCAATGAACCATTGAAAAGTTTATAAGAATATCTTGTCATCATATATCTACTAGTTCATCTGCACCTGCTGTTTGGACGCCCTTTGATGCTTTGCATCAATGCTTTTCTTGTTTTCTTCTAAAACAGTTTGAGATTGATACATATGGAATTTTGCATGAAAAAAAATAGAATTGCCTCGACTAGGATTTGAACCATAGGCCCCTCACACCCTCAACGAGACCGCTTACCTCTGCACCACGGCGAAGTTATACATATGTACCTTGAATAAAAACGAATACATTATGTAATTCTAAATTGAGAATTTCCATTTCGTGTTTGTAATCCTTATTAATTTCGAGGTATTTTGTTCACGATAAACGTGTTGTTTAACACTGATGAAAATAATTTATCGAAAATCTTCTCGCCAAAACAGTCCGACATGTATATATGTATTCCACTACTCGACAGTCAGATTTATTTGTGTACTACGCTCTGGAGTATTCGGTAATCGGCATAGCTAAAAATAGCATTTTCATTGATTAAAATGATATTCATGATAATCCGAAGCTTTACGGAAACAGCCGAACATTTTTCATTGGGTAAAAAAGATATTCATCCGCGAAATATGTGATTGTAACCTCATATTTTTATTGACTAATTTAAACTTTTAATGCACTGTAATTCGTTAAATGCCTACATTAAAAAATATTCTTTCTTTTAAATTGCTGGTTTTTAAGCAGTTTTGAGAGAGAACTACTTTGCGTTGTTAGGACTGTGAGGAAATTTTGTGTTAGACCGTGGATGTTAGCTATGTATTTACTGATCTTACGATCAGAAAATACAAAAACCCTATCCACTAACTAAGGAGACAAATGCTGTACTCAGGTGCCATGTTCACCGTGAATGAATATACAAATGGGCACTTTCGATTTTCCTCTATCATTAAAGCATATGGATTTCACAGTGTCCGTGTAACTAAACATATCCATATATATATCTCAGGTTATAAATATAATAAAATACATTATGTATGGATGACAGTTAATATTAAAGAAATTGTTATTTCGTGTTTTTACTTTTTCAACTTTATAAAATTCTTATACTTATTACCTACCTTCAAAGTATGCAAAGGGCAATTGTAGCAACATAAAATTGTGTTATTAATTTAATAAAGAAAAAATATCCCTCAGAATTTTATAATCTTTTAAATGTGATTTTCAAAATTTTCAAATGAGATTCATCAATTTAATTCAATCAATAGTTTTGTTTTAAGGTGGGGGGAAAAGGTGCATTTGTGTTTTTTTAACGAATGTAATTTGAAAGATGGAATATGTTTCAAAAAGGGTTTTTATGTCGTTGATATCCCATACTATCCAAATGATGTTTTTAAGACTATTCGTAAACAGTTTGATATAGAAATTTTGATAGATATCTATCATCTTTAACAATACAGAAAAATGGAACGCTAAATATCTAAATTGTGAGTTCCTCGCCTGTTCTGTCACAGTAAGTGCATGGTTATCCACTCATCCATAAGTTAAGGATATCTATTTTACCACGTACGACAATTAGCAAAACAAACAACAAATATGATGTTTCTCCTTTACAGATAATAATGTTTTTATGAAGGTCCTGTAATATATATATTCAGCCTAGTGTGTAAAATTAGGCATTTTGTCTAATACGACAACGCTGAAATAGAGTTACAACATAAAACGTCTTATATGAAACGTGATGATCAACCTGATAAAAGTCTTGTAAATATCATGACATAGCAAAACTGTATTTGATTTTCTATAATGGTAACAGCGCTCATTAACGTAATTCCCTATATATAATGCTTTTTAATGTTTTCAATCTATTGTTAATTGAAACTACTTCTGTAATCTAATATTGTCAAAATGGTTTTTGCTGAGAATGAAGTTGCAAAACAAAATGGCAGTTTCAATTAAATCTATATTTTTATTTTTTTTTATTTTTAGATTTCCTAATGCTGAACATATCCTACTAATATTTCATCTCCCCGCCCGTAGACCGCCCCAAAATCTTTGCAAAAAAAATTTATTTAATCGGGTGATATGAAAAATCTCCCT